>NW_026048486.1:900000-1197500 GCF_023864345.2 Schistocerca serialis cubense
CCAGCTGCTCGACCTACCTTCTTTCTTTCCACTCTTTAATTATTACTGTGGTCAGTCCTGCAGGAGCAATATGCCACTACATGTAAACCTTAACGTTGTCTGAGCTACCTTATCGAAGATATCCTCGAGTTTTCAACAAAAATTTTACATGGTGACAATTCATTTGGCTACCTTAAGAGAGTCATAGTACTCCTGCCTGCTGCTCCCACTTTTCTAAGCCCATTCTCTCTATCGTTCTTGCTATGGCCTGTCCTACGGAACCGATGTGCCACTATATGTCCACGTTAACGTCGTCTCTGTTACTCCCACTACGAGTCTCTCGAGTTAGCAAATGTACCTCGCCGGATGACGGGGCATTTGGCTACCTTAAGAGCGTCATAGTTACTGCAGCCAGCTGCTCCCCCTTCTTTGAATGTTTCCTGTCTTTAATGCGTACTGTGGGCAGTCCTGCAGAAGCGATATGCCACCACCTGTCCATGTTACCGTTGTCTGAGTAACCTCAACAACGATTTCCTCGAGTTTTCAAATAAATTTCGCCGAGTGACGAGGCATTCGGCTACCTTAAGAGAGTCATAGTTACTGTTGCCAGCTGCTCGACCTACTTTCTTTCTTTCCACTCTTTAATTATTACTGTGGTCAGTCCTGCAGGAGCAATATGCCACTACATGTAAACCTTAACGTTGTCTGAGCTACCTTAACGAAAATATCCTCGAGTTTTCAAAAAAAATTTTAAATGGTGACGAGGCATTTGGCTACCTTAAGGGAGTTATAGTACCCCTGCCTGCTGCTCCCACTTTTCTAAGCCCTTTCTCTCTATCATTCTTGCTATGGCTGTCCTACAGAACCGATGTGCCACTATATGTCCACGTCAACGTCGTCTCTGTTACTCCCACTACGAGTCTCTAGAGTTAGAAAATGTACCTCGCCGGATGACGAGGTATTTGGCTGCCTTATAAGCGTCATAGTTACTGCAGCCAGCTGCTCCCCCTTCTTTAATCTTTCCTCCCTTTAAATCGTACTGTGGTCAGTCCTGCAGAAGCGATACGCCACCACCTGTCCATGTTACCGTTGTCTGAGTTACCTCAACAACGATTTCCTCGAGTTTTCAAATAAATTTCGCCGAGTGACGAGGCATTCGGCTACCTTAAGAGAGTCATAGTTACTGTTGCCAGCTGCTCGACCTACCTTCTTTCTTTCCACTCTTTAATTATTACTGTGGTCAGTCCTGCAGGAGCAATATGCCACTACATGTATACCTTAACGTTGTCTCAGCAACCTTATCGAAGAAATTCTCGAGTTTTCAAAAAAAATTTCACATGGTGACGGGGCATTTGGCTACCTTAAGAGAGTCATAGTACCCCTGCCTGCTGCTCCCACTTTTCTAAGCCCTTTCTCTCTATCATTCTTGCTATGGCTGTCCTACAGAACCGATGTGCCACTATATGTCCACGTCAACGTCGTCTCTGTTACTCCCACTACGAGTCTCTCGAGTTAGCAAATGTACCTCGCCGGATGACGAGGCATTTGGCTACCTTATAAGCGTCATAGTTACTGCAGCCAGCTGCTCCCCCTTCTTTGAATATCTCCTCCCTTTAAATCGTACTGTGGTCAGTCCTGCAGAAGCGATACGCCACCACCTGTCCATGTTACCGTTGTCTGAGTTACCTCAACAACGATTTCCTCGAGTTTTCAAATAAATTTCGCCGAGTGACGAGGCATTCGGCTACCTTAAGAGAGTCATAGTTACTGCTGCCAGCTGCTCGACCTACTTTCTTTCTTTCCACTCTTTAATTATTACTGTGGTCAGTCCTGCAGGAGCAATATGCCACTACATGTATACCTTAACGTTGTCTCAGCTACCGTATCGAAGAAATTCTCGAGTTTTCAAAAAAAATTTCACATGGTGACGGGGCATTTGGCTACCTTAAGAGAGTCATAGTACCCCTGCCTGCTGCTCCCACTTTTCTAAGCCCTTTCTCTCTATCATTCTTGCTATGGCTGTCCTACAGAACCGATGTGCCACTATATGTCCACGTCAACGTCGTCTCTGTTACTCCCACTACGAGTCTCTCGAGTTAGCAAATGTACCTCGCCGGATGACGAGGCATTTGGCTACCTTATAAGCGTCATAGTTACTGCAGCCAGCTGCTCCCCCTTCTTTGAATCTTTCCTCCCTTTAAATCGTACTGTGGTCAGTCCTGCAGAAGCGATACGCCACCACCTGTCCATGTTACCGTTGTCTGAGTTACCTCAACAACGATTTCCTCGAGTTTTCAAATAAATTTCGCCGAGTGACGAGGCATTTGGCTACCTTAAGAGAGTCATAGTTACTGTTGCCAGCTGCTCGACCTACCTTCTTTCTTTCCACTCTTTAATTATTACTGTGGTCAGTCCTGCAGGAGCAATATGCCACTACATGTAAACCTTAACGTTGTCTGAGCTACCTTATCGAAGATATCCTCGAGTTTTCAACAAAAATTTTACATGGTGACAATTCATTTGGCTACCTTAAGAGAGTCATAGTACTCCTGCCTGCTGCTCCCACTTTTCTAAGCCCATTCTCTCTATCGTTCTTGCTATGGCCTGTCCTACGGAACCGATGTGCCACTATATGTCCACGTTAACGTCGTCTCTGTTACTCCCACTACGAGTCTCTCGAGTTAGCAAATGTACCTCGCCGGATGACGGGGCATTTGGCTACCTTAAGAGCGTCATAGTTACTGCAGCCAGCTGCTCCCCCTTCTTTGAATGTTTCCTGCCTTTAATGCGTACTGTGGGCAGTCCTGCAGAAGCGATATGCCACCACCTGTCCATGTTACCGTTGTCTGAGTAACCTCAACAACGATTTCCTCGAGTTTTCAAATAAATTTCGCCGAGTGACGAGGCATTTGGCTACCTTAAGAGAGTCATAGTTACTGTTGCCAGCTGCTCGACCTACTTTCTTTCTTTCCACTCTTTAATTATTACTGTGGTCAGTCCTGCAGGAGCAATATGCCACTACATGTATACCTTAACGTTGTCTCAGCAACCTTATCGAAGAAATTCTCGAGTTTTCAAAAAAATTTTCACATGGTGACGGGGCATTTGGCTACCTTAAGAGAGTCATAGTACCCCTGCCTGCTGCTCCCACTTTTCTAAGCCCTTTCTCTCTATCATTCTTGCTATGGCTGTCCTACAGAACCGATGTGCCACTATATGTCCACGTCAACGTCGTCTCTGTTACTCCCACTACGAGTCTCTCGAGTTAGCAAATGTACCTCGCCGGATGACGAGGCATTTGGCTACCTTATAAGCGTCATAGTTACTGCAGCCAGCTGCTCCCCCTTCTTTGAATATCTCCTCCCTTTAAATCGTACTGTGGTCAGTCCTGCAGAAGCGATATGCCACCACCTGTCCATGTTACCGTTGTCTGAGTTACCTCAACAACGATTTCCTCGAGTTTTCAAATAAATTTCGGAGAGTGACGAGGCATTTGGCTACCTTAAGAGAGTCATAGTTACTGTTGCCAGCTGCTCGACCTACTTTCTTTCTTTCCACTCTTTAATTATTACTGTGGTCAGTCCTGCATAAGCAATAAGCCACTACATGTAAACCTTAACGTTGTCTGAGCTACCTTAACGAAAATATCCTCGAGTTTTCAAAAAAAATTTTAAATGGTGACGAGGCATTTGGCTACCTTAAGGGAGTTATAGTTCCCCTGCCTGCTGCTCCCACTTTTCTAAGCCCTTTCTCTCTATCATTCTTGCTATGGCTGTCCTACAGAACCGATGTGCCACTATATGTCCACGTCAACGTCGTCTCTGTTACTCCCACCACGAGTCTCTAGAGTTAGCAAATGTACCTCGCCGGATGACGAGGTATTTGGCTGCCTTATAAGCGTCATAGTTACTGCAGCCAGCTGCTCCCCCTTCTTTGGTTCTTTCCTCCCTTTAAATCGTACTGTGGTCAGTCCTGCAGAAGCGATACGCCACCACCTGTCCATGTTACCGTTGTCTGAGTTACCTCAACAACGATTTCCTCGTGTTTTCAAATAAATTTCGCCGAGTGACGAGGCATTTGGCTACCTTAAGAGAGTCATAGTTACTGTTGCCAGCTGCTCGACCTACCTTCTTTCTTTCCACTCTTTAATTATTACTGTGGTCAGTAATGCAGGAGCAATATGCCACTACATGTATACCTTAACGTTGTCTCAGCTACCTTATCGAAGAAATTCTCGAGTTTTCAAAAAAAATTTCACATGGTGACGGGGCATTTGGCTACCTTAAGAGAGTCATAGTACCCCTGCCTGCTGCTCCCACTTTTCTAAGCCCTTTCTCTCTATCATTCTTGCTATGGCTGTCCTACAGAACCGATGTGCCACTATATGTCCACGTCAACGTCGTCTCTGTTACTCCCACTACGAGTCTCTCGAGTTAGCAAATGTACCTCGCCGGATGACGAGGCATTTGGCTACCTTATAAGCGTCATAGTTACTGCAGCCAGCTGCTCCCCCTTCTTTGTATCTTTCCTCCCTTTAAATCGTACTGTGGTCAGTCCTGCAGAAGCGATACGCCACCACCTGTCCATGTTACCGTTGTCTGAGTTACCTCAACAACGATTTCCTCGAGTTTTCAAATAAATTTCGCCGAGTGACGAGGCATTTGGCTACCTTAAGAGAGTCATAGTTACTGTTGCCAGCTGCTCGACCTACCTACTTTCTTTCCACTCTTTAATTATTACTGTGGTCAGTCCTGCAGGAGCAATATGCCACTACATGTAAACCTTAACGTTGTCTGAGCTACCTTATCGAAGATATCCTCGAGTTTTCAACAAAAATTTTACATGGTGACAATTCATTTGGCTACCTTAAGAGAGTCATAGTACTCCTGCCTGCTGCTCCCACTTTTCTAAGCCCATTCTCTCTATCATTCTTGCTATGGCCTGTCCTACGGAACCGATGTGCCACTATATGTCCACGTTAACGTCGTCACTGTTATTCCCACTACGAGTCTCTCGAGTTAGCAAATGTACCTCGCCGGATAACGAGCCATTTCACTACCTTAAGAGAGTCATAGTTACTGCAGCCAGCTGCTCCCCCGTCTTTGAATCTTTCCTCTCTTTAATTCGTACTGTGGTGTCCTGCAGAAGCGATACGCCACCACCTATCCATGTTACCGTTGT
Organism: Schistocerca serialis cubense; assembly: GCF_023864345.2. NCBI lineage: Eukaryota > Metazoa > Arthropoda > Insecta > Orthoptera > Acrididae > Schistocerca > Schistocerca serialis. The sequence continues at coordinate 905,161 of NW_026048486.1, forward strand.
CTGAGTTACTTCAACGACGATTTCCTCGAGTTTTCAAATAAATTTCGCCGAGTGACGAGGCATTTGGCTACCTTAAGAGAGTCATAGTTACTGCTGCCAGCTGCTCGACCTACTTTCTTTCTTTCCACTCTTTAATTATTACTGTGGTCAGTCCTGCAGGAGCAATATGCCACTACATGTAAACCTTAACGTTGTCTGAGCTACCTTAACGAAAATATCCTCGAGTTTTCAAAAAAAATTTTAAATGGTGACGAGGCATTTGGCTACCTTAAGGGAGTTATAGTACCCCTGCCTGCTGCTCCCACTTTTCTAAGCCCTTTCTCTCTATCATTCTTGCTATGGCTGTCCTACAGAACCGATGTGCCACTATATGTCCTCGTCAACGTCGTCTCTGTTACTCCCACTACGAGTCTCTAGAGTTAGCAAATGTACCTCGCCGGATGACGAGGTATTTGGCTGCCTTATAAGCGTCATAGTTACTGCAGCCAGCTGCTCCCCCTTCTTTGAATCTTTCCTCCCTTTAAATCGTACTGTGGTCAGTCCTGCAGAAGCGATACGCCACCACCTGTCCATGTTACCGTTGTCTGAGTTACCTCAACAACGATTTCCTCGAGTTTTCAAATAAATTTCGCCGAGTGACGAGGCATTTGGCTACCTTAAGAGAGTCATAGTTACTGTTGCCAGCTGCTCGACCTACCTACTTTCTTTCCACTCTTTAATTATTACTGTGGTCAGTCCTGCAGGAGCAATATGCCACTACATGTAAACCTTAACGTTGTCTGAGCTACCTTATCGAAGATATCCTCGAGTTTTCAACAAAAATTTTACATGGTGACAATTCATTTGGCTACCTTAAGAGAGTCATAGTACTCCTGCCTGCTGCTCCCACTTTTCTAAGCCCATTCTCTCTATCATTCTTGCTATGGCCTGTCCTACGGAACCGATGTGCCACTATATGTCCACGTTAACGTCGTCTCTGTTACTCCCACTACGAGTCTCTCGAGTTAGCAAATGTACCTCGCCGGATGACGGGGCATTTGGCTACCTTATAAGCGTCATAGTTACTGCAGCCAGCTGCTCCCCCTTCTTTGAATGTTTCCTGTCTTTAATGCGTACTGTGGGCAGTCCTGCAGAAGCGATATGCCACCACCTGTCCATGTTACCGTTGTCTGAGTAACCTCAACAACGATTTCCTCGAGTTTTCAAATAAATTTCGCCGAGTGACGAGGCATTTGGCTACCTTAAGAGAGTCATAGTTACTGTTGCCAGCTGCTCGACCTACTTTCTTTCTTTCCACTCTTTAATTATTACTGTGGTCAGTCCTGCAGGAGCAATAAGCCACTACATGTAAACCTTAACGTTGTCTGAGCTACCTTACCGAAGATATCCTCGAGTTTTCAAAAAAAAATGTCACATGTTGACGAAACATTTAACTACCTTAAGAGAGTCATAGTACTCCTGCCTGCTGCTCCCACTTTTCTAAGCCCATTCTCTCTATCATTCTTGCTATGGCCTGTCCTACGGAACCGATGTGCCACTATATGTCCACGTTAACGTAGTCACTGTTATTCCCACTACGAGTCTCTCGAGTTAGCAAATGTACCTCGCCGGATGACGAGCCATTTGACTACCTTAAGAGAGTCATAGTTACTGCAGCCAGCTGCTCCCCCGTCTTTGAATCTTTCCTCTCTTTAATTCGTACTGTGGTGTCCTGCAGAAGCGATACGCCACCACCTGTCCATGTTACCGTTGTCTGAGTTACCTCAACAACGATTTCCTCGTGTTTTCAAATAAATTTCGCCGAGTGACGAGGCATTTGGCTACCTTAAGAGAGTCATAGTTACTGTTGCCAGCTGCTCGACCTACCTTCTTTCTTTCCACTCTTTAATTATTACTGTGGTCAGTCCTGCAGGAGCAATATGCCACTACATGTATACCTTAACGTTGTCTCAGCTACCTTATCGAAGAAATTCTCGAGTTTTCAAAAAAAATTTCACATGGTGACGGGGCATTTGGCTACCTTAAGAGAGTCATAGTACCCCTGCCTGCTGCTCCCACTTTTCTAAGCCCTTTCTCTCTATCATTCTTGCTATGGCTGTCCTACAGAACCGATGTGCCACTATATGTCCACGTCAACGTCGTCTCTGTTACTCCCACTACGAGTCTCTCGAGTTAGCAAATGTACCTCGCCGGATGACGAGGCATTTGGCTACCTTATAAGCGTCATAGTTACTGCAGCCAGCTGCTCCCCCTTCTTTGAATCTTTCCTCCCTTTAAATCGTACTGTGGTCAGTCCTGCAGAAGCGATACGCCACCACCTGTCCATGTTACCGTTGTCTGAGTTACCTCAACAACGATTTCCTCGAGTTTTCAAATAAATTTCGCCGAGTGACGAGGCATTTGGCTACCTTAAGAGAGTCATAGTTACTGTTGCCAGCTGCTCGACCTACCTACTTTCTTTCCACTCTTTAATTATTACTGTGGTCAGTCCTGCAGGAGCAATATGCCACTACATGTAAACCTTAACGTTGTCTGAGCTACCTTATCGAAGATATCCTCGAGTTTTCAACAAAAATTTTACATGGTGACAATTCATTTGGCTACCTTAAGAGAGTCATAGTACTCCTGCCTGCTGCTCCCACTTTTCTAAGCCCATTCTCTCTATCATTCTTGCTATGGCCTGTCCTACGGAACCGATGTGCCACTATATGTCCACGTTAACGTCGTCACTGTTATTCCCACTACGAGTCTCTCGAGTTAGCAAATGTACCTCGCCGGATGACGAGCCATTTCACTACCTTAAGAGAGTCATAGTTACTGCAGCCAGCTGCTCCCCCGTCTTTGAATCTTTCTTCTCTTTAATTCGTACTGTGGTGTCCTGCAGAAGCGATACGCCACCACCTATCCATGTTACCGTTGTCTGAGTTACTTCAACGACGATTTCCTCGAGTTTTCAAATAAATTTCGCCGAGTGACGAGGCATTTGGCTACCTTAAGAGACTCATAGTTACTGCTGCCAGCTGCTCGACCTACTTTCTTTCTTTCCACTCTTTAATTATTACTGTGGTCAGTCCTGCAGGAGCAATATGCCACTACATGTAAACCTTAACGTTGTCTGAGCTACCTTAACGAAAATATCCTCGAGTTTTCAAAAAAAATTTTAAATGGTGACGAGGCATTTGGCTACCTTAAGGGAGTTATAGTACCCCTGCCTGCTGCTCCCACTTTTCTAAGCCCTTTCTCTCTATCATTCCTGCTATGGCTGTCCTACAGAACCGATGTGCCACTATATGTCCACGTCAACGTCGTCTCTGTTACTCCCATCACGAGTCTCTAGAGTTAGCAAACGTACCTCGCCGGATGACGAGGTATTTGGCTGCCTTATAAGCGTCATAGTTACTGCAGCCAGCTGCTCCCCCTTCTTTGGTTCTTTCCTCCCTTTAAATCGTACTGTGGTCAGTCCTGCAGAAGCGATACGCCACCACCTGTCCATGTTACCGTTGTCTGAGTTACCTCAACAACGATTTCCTCGTGTTTTCAAATAAATTTCGCCGAGTGACGAGGCATTTGGCTACCTTAAGAGAGTCATAGTTACTGTTGCCAGCTGCTCGACCTACCTTCTTTCTTTCCACTCTTTAATTATTACTGTGGTCAGTCCTGCAGGAGCAATATGCCACTACATGTATACCTTAACGTTGTCTCAGCTACCTTATCGAAGAAATTCTCGAGTTTTCAAAAAAAATTTCACATGGTGACGGGGCATTTGGCTACCTTAAGAGAGTCATAGTACCCCTGCCTGCTGCTCCCACTTTTCTAAGCCCTTTCTCTCTATCATTCTTGCTATGGCTGTCCTACAGAACCGATGTGCCACTATATGTCCACGTCAACGTCGTCTCTGTTACTCCCACTACGAGTCTCTCGAGTTAGCAAATGTACCTCGCCGGATGACGAGGCATTTGGCTACCTTATAAGCGTCATAGTTACTGCAGCCAGCTGCTCCCCCTTCTTTGAATCTTTCCTCCCTTTAAATCGTACTGTGGTCAGTCCTGCAGAAGCGATACGCCACCACCTGTCCATGTTACCGTTGTCTGAGTTACCTCAACAACGATTTCCTCGAGTTTTCAAATAAATTTCGCCGAGTGACGAGGCATTTGGCTACCTTAAGAGAGTCATAGTTACTGTTGCCAGCTGCTCGACCTACCTACTTTCTTTCCACTCTTTAATTATTACTGTGGTCAGTCCTGCAGGAGCAATATGCCACTACATGTAAACCTTAACGTTGTCTGAGCTACCTTATCGAAGATATCCTCGAGTTTTCAACAAAAATTTTACATGGTGACAATTCATTTGGCTACCTTAAGAGAGTCATAGTACTCCTGCCTGCTGCTCCCACTTTTCTAAGCCCATTCTCTCTATCATTCTTGCTATGGCCTGTCCTACGGAACCGATGTGCCACTATATGTCCACGTTAACGTCGTCACTGTTATTCCCAATACGAGTCTCTCGAGTTAGCAAATGTACCTCGCCGGATGACGAGCCATTTCACTACCTTAAGAGAGTCATAGTTACTGCAGCCAGCTGCTCCCCCGTCTTGGAATCTTTCCTCTCTTTAATTCGTACTGTGGTGTCCTGCAGAAGCGATACGCCACCACCTATCCATGTTACCGTTGTCTGAGTTACTTCAACGACGATTTCCTCGAGTTTTCAAATAAATTTCGCCGAGTGACGAGGCATTTGGCTACCTTAAGAGAGTCATAGTTACTGCTGCCAGCTGCTCGACCTACTTTCTTTCTTTCCACTCTTTAATTATTACTGTGGTCAGTCCTGCAGGAGCAATATGCCACTACATGTAAACCTTAACGTTGTCTGAGCTACCTTTTCGAAGATATCCTCGAGTTTTCAACAAAAATTTTACATGGTGACAATTCATTTGGCTACCTTAAGAGAGTCATAGTACTCCTGCCTGCTGCTCCCACTTTTCTAAGCCCATTCTCTCTATCATTCTTGCTATGGCCTGTCCTACGGAACCGATGTGCCACTATATGTCCACGTTAACGTAGTCACTGTTATTCCCACTACGAGTCTCTCGAGTTAGCAAATGTACCTCGCCGGATGACGAGCCATTTGACTACCTTAAGAGAGTCATAGTTACTGCAGCCAGCTGCTCCCCCGTCTTTGAATCTTTCCTCTCTTTAATTCGTACTGTGGTGTCCTGCAGAAGCGATACGCCACCACCTGTCCATGTTACCGTTGTCTGAGTTACCTCAACAACGATTTCCTCGTGTTTTCAAATAAATTTCGCCGAGTGACGAGGCATTTGGCTACCTTAAGAGAGTCATAGTTACTGTTGCCAGCTGCTCGACCTACCTTCTTTCTTTCCACTCTTTAATTATTACTGTGGTCAGTCCTGCAGGAGCAATATGCCACTACATGTATACCTTAACGTTGTCTCAGCTACCTTATCGAAGAAATTCTCGAGTTTTCAAAAAAAATTTCACATGGTGACGGGGCATTTGGCTACCTTAAGAGAGTCATAGTACCCCTGCCTGCTGCTCCCACTTTTCTAAGCCCTTTCTCTCTATCATTCTTGCTATGGCTGTCCTACAGAACCGATGTGCCACTATATGTCCACGTCAACGTCGTCTCTGTTACTCCCACTACGAGTCTCTCGAGTTAGCAAATGTACCTCGCCGGATGACGAGGCATTTGGCTACCTTATAAGCGTCATAGTTACTGCAGCCAGCTGCTCCCCCTTCTTTGAATCTTTCCTCCCTTTAAATCGTACTGTGGTCAGTCCTGCAGAAGCGATACGCCACCACCTGTCCATGTTACCGTTGTCTGAGTTACCTCAACAACGATTTCCTCGAGTTTTCAAATAAATTTCGCCGAGTGACGAGGCATTTGGCTACCTTAAGAGAGTCATAGTTACTGTTGCCAGCTGCTCGACCTACCTACTTTCTTTCCACTCTTTAATTATTACTGTGGTCAGTCCTGCAGGAGCAATATGCCACTACATGTAAACCTTAACGTTGTCTGAGCTACCTTATCGAAGATATCCTCGAGTTTTCAACAAAAATTTTACATGGTGACAATTCATTTGGCTACCTTAAGAGAGTCATAGTACTCCTGCCTGCTGCTCCCACTTTTCTAAGCCCATTCTCTCTATCATTCTTGCTATGGCCTGTCCTACGGAACCGATGTGCCACTATATGTCCACGTTAACGTCGTCACTGTTATTCCCACTACGAGTCTCTCGAGTTAGCAAATGTACCTCGCCGGATGACGAGCCATTTCACTACCTTAAGAGAGTCATAGTTACTGCAGCCAGCTGCTCCCCCGTCTTTGAATCTTTCTTCTCTTTAATTCGTACTGTGGTGTCCTGCAGAAGCGATACGCCACCACCTATCCATGTTACCGTTGTCTGAGTTACTTCAACGACGATTTCCTCGAGTTTTCAAATAAATTTCGCCGAGTGACGAGGCATTTGGCTACCTTAAGAGACTCATAGTTACTGCTGCCAGCTGCTCGACCTACTTTCTTTCTTTCCACTCTTTAATTATTACTGTGGTCAGTCCTGCAGGAGCAATATGCCACTACATGTAAACCTTAACGTTGTCTGAGCTACCTTAACGAAAATATCCTCGAGTTTTCAAAAAAAATTTTAAATGGTGACGAGGCATTTGGCTACCTTAAGGGAGTTATAGTACCCCTGCCTGCTGCTCCCACTTTTCTAAGCCCTTTCTCTCTATCATTCCTGCTATGGCTGTCCTACAGAACCGATGTGCCACTATATGTCCACGTCAACGTCGTCTCTGTTACTCCCATCACGAGTCTCTAGAGTTAGCAAACGTACCTCGCCGGATGACGAGGTATTTGGCTGCCTTATAAGCGTCATAGTTACTGCAGCCAGCTGCTCCCCCTTCTTTGGTTCTTTCCTCCCTTTAAATCGTACTGTGGTCAGTCCTGCAGAAGCGATACGCCACCACCTGTCCATGTTACCGTTGTCTGAGTTACCTCAACAACGATTTCCTCGTGTTTTCAAATAAATTTCGCCGAGTGACGAGGCATTTGGCTACCTTAAGAGAGTCATAGTTACTGTTGCCAGCTGCTCGACCTACCTTCTTTCTTTCCACTCTTTAATTATTACTGTGGTCAGTCCTGCAGGAGCAATATGCCACTACATGTATACCTTAACGTTGTCTCAGCTACCTTATCGAAGAAATTCTCGAGTTTTCAAAAAAAATTTCACATGGTGACGGGGCATTTGGCTACCTTAAGAGAGTCATAGTACCCCTGCCTGCTGCTCCCACTTTTCTAAGCCCTTTCTCTCTATCATTCTTGCTATGGCTGTCCTACAGAACCGATGTGCCACTATATGTCCACGTCAACGTCGTCTCTGTTACTCCCACTACGAGTCTCTCGAGTTAGCAAATGTACCTCGCCGGATGACGAGGCATTTGGCTACCTTATAAGCGTCATAGTTACTGCAGCCAGCTGCTCCCCCTTCTTTGAATCTTTCCTCCCTTTAAATCGTACTGTGGTCAGTCCTGCAGAAGCGATACGCCACCACCTGTCCATGTTACCGTTGTCTGAGTTACCTCAACAACGATTTCCTCGAGTTTTCAAATAAATTTCGCCGAGTGACGAGGCATTTGGCTACCTTAAGAGAGTCATAGTTACTGTTGCCAGCTGCTCGACCTACCTACTTTCTTTCCACTCTTTAATTATTACTGTGGTCAGTCCTGCAGGAGCAATATGCCACTACATGTAAACCTTAACGTTGTCTGAGCTACCTTATCGAAGATATCCTCGAGTTTTCAACAAAAATTTTACATGGTGACAATTCATTTGGCTACCTTAAGAGAGTCATAGTACTCCTGCCTGCTGCTCCCACTTTTCTAAGCCCATTCTCTCTATCATTCTTGCTATGGCCTGTCCTACGGAACCGATGTGCCACTATATGTCCACGTTAACGTCGTCACTGTTATTCCCAATACGAGTCTCTCGAGTTAGCAAATGTACCTCGCCGGATGACGAGCCATTTCACTACCTTAAGAGAGTCATAGTTACTGCAGCCAGCTGCTCCCCCGTCTTGGAATCTTTCCTCTCTTTAATTCGTACTGTGGTGTCCTGCAGAAGCGATACGCCACCACCTATCCATGTTACCGTTGTCTGAGTTACTTCAACGACGATTTCCTCGAGTTTTCAAATAAATTTCGCCGAGTGACGAGGCATTTGGCTACCTTAAGAGAGTCATAGTTACTGCTGCCAGCTGCTCGACCTACTTTCTTTCTTTCCACTCTTTAATTATTACTGTGGTCAGTCCTGCAGGAGCAATATGCCACTACATGTAAACCTTAACGTTGTCTGAGCTACCTTTTCGAAGATATCCTCGAGTTTTCAACAAAAATTTTACATGGTGACAATTCATTTGGCTACCTTAAGAGAGTCATAGTACTCCTGCCTGCTGCTCCCACTTTTCTAAGCCCATTCTCTCTATCATTCTTGCTATGGCCTGTCCTACGGAACCGATGTGCCACTATATGTCCACGTTAACGTCGTCTCTGTTACTCCCACTACGAGTCTCTCGAGTTAGCAAATGTACCTCGCCGGATGACGGGGCATTTGGCTACCTTAAGAGCGTCATAGTTACTGCAGCCAGCTGCTCCCCCTTCTTTGAATGTTTCCTGTCTTTAATGCGTACTGTGGGCAGTCCTGCAGAAGCGATATGCCACCACCTGTCCATGTTACCGTTGTCTGAGTAACCTCAACAACGATTTCCTCGAGTTTTCAAATAAATTTCGCCGAGTGACGAGGCATTTGGCTACCTTAAGAGAGTCATAGTTACTGTTGCCAGCTGCTCGACCTACTTTCTTTCTTTCCACTCTTTAATTATTACTGTGGTCAGTCCTGCAGGAGCAATAAGCCACTACATGTAAACCTTAACGTTGTCTGAGCTACCTTACCGAAGATATCCTCGAGTTTTCAAAAAAAAATGTCACATGTTGACGAAACATTTAACTACCTTAAGAGAGTCATAGTACTCCTGCCTGCTGCTCCCACTTTTCTAAGCCCATTCTCTCTATCATTCTTGCTATGGCCTGTCCTACGGAACCGATGTGACACTATATGTCCACGTTAACGTAGTCACTGTTATTCCCACTACGAGTCTCTCGAGTTAGCAAATGTACCTCGCCGGATGACGAGCCATTTGACTACCTTAAGAGAGTCATAGTTACTGCAGCCAGCTGCTCCCCCGTCTTTGAATCTTTCCTCTCTTTAATTCGTACTGTGGTGTCCTGCAGAAGCGATACGCCACCACCTGTCCATGTTACCGTTGTCTGAGTAACCTCAACAACGATTTCCTCGAGTTTTCAAATAAATTTCGCCGAGTGACGAGGCATTTGGCTACCTTAAGAGAGTCATAGTTACTGTTGCCAGCTGCTCGACCTACTTTCTTTCTTTCCACTCTTTAATTATTACTGTGGTCAGTCCTGCAGGAGCAATAAGCCACTACATGTAAACCTTAACGTTGTCTGAGCTACCTTACCGAAGATATCCTCGAGTTTTCAAAAAAAAATGTCACATGTTGACGACACATTTAACTACCTTAAGAGAGTCATAGTACTCCTGCCTGCTGCTCCCACTTTTCTAAGCCCATTCTCTCTATCATTCTTGCTATGGCCTGTCCTACGGAACCGATGTGCCACTATATGTCCACGTTAACGTAGTCACTGTTATTCCCACTACGAGTCTCTCGAGTTAGCAAATGTACCTCGCCGGATGACGAGCCATTTGACTACCTTAAGAGAGTCATAGTTACTGCAGCCAGCTGCTCCCCCGTCTTTGAATCTTTCCTCTCTTTAATTCGTACTGTGGTGTCCTGCAGAAGCGATACGCCACCACCTGTCCATGTTACCGTTGTCTGAGTTACCTCAACAACGATTTCCTCGTGTTTTCAAATAAATTTCGCCGAGTGACGAGGCATTTGGCTACCTTAAGAGAGTCATAGTTACTGTTGCCAGCTGCTCGACCTACCTTCTTTCTTTCCACTCTTTAATTATTACTGTGGTCAGTCCTGCAGGAGCAATATGCCACTACATGTATACCTTAACGTTGTCTCAGCTACCTTATCGAAGAAATTCTCGAGTTTTCAAAAAACATTTCACATGGTGACGGGGCATTTGGCTACCTTAAGAGAGTCATAGTACCCCTGCCTGCTGCTCCCACTTTTCTAAGCCCTTTCTCTCTATCATTCTTGCTATGGCTGTCCTACAGAACCGATGTGCCACTGTATGTCCACGTCAACGTCGTCTCTGTTACTCCCACTACGAGTCTCTCGAGTTAGCAAATGTACCTCGCCGGATGACGAGGCATTTGGCTACCTTATAAGCGTCATAGTTACTGCAGCCAGCTGCTCCCCCTTCTTTGAATCTTTCCTCCCTTTAAATCGTACTGTGGTCAGTCCTGCAGAAGCGATACGCCACCACCTGTCAATGTTACCGTTGTCTGAGTTACCTCAACAACGATTTCCTCGAGTTTTCAAATAAATTTCGCCGAGTGACGAGGCATTTGGCTACCTTAAGAGAGTCATAGTTACTGTTGCCAGCTGCTCGACCTACCTACTTTCTTTCCACTCTTTAATTATTACTGTGGTCAGTCCTGCAGGAGCAATATGCCACTACATGTAAACCTTAACGTTGTCTGAGCTACCTTATCGAAGATATCCTCGAGTTTTCAACAAAAATTTTACATGGTGACAATTCATTTGGCTACCTTAAGAGAGTCATAGTACTCCTGCCTGCTGCTCCCACTTTTCTAAGCCCATTCTCTCTATCATTCTTGCTATGGCCTGTCCTACGGAACCGATGTGCCACTATATGTCCACGTTAACGTCGTCACTGTTATTCCCACTACGAGTCTCTCGAGTTAGCAAATGTACCTCGCCGGATGACGAGCCATTTCACTACCTTAAGAGAGTCATAGTTACTGCAGCCAGCTGCTCCCCCGTCTTTGAATCTTTCCTCTCTTTAATTCGTACTGTGGTGTCCTGCAGAAGCGATACGCCACCACCTATCCATGTTACCGTTGTCTGAGTTACTTCAACGACGATTTCCTCGAGTTTTCAAATAAATTTCGCCGAGTGACGAGGCATTTGGCTACCTTAAGAGAGTCATAGTTACTGCTGCCAGCTGCTCGACCTACTTTCTTTCTTTCCACTCTTTAATTATTACTGTGGTCAGTCCTGCAGGAGCAATATGCCACTACATGTAAACCTTAACGTTGTCTGAGCTACCTTAACGAAAATATCCTCGAGTTTTCAAAAAAAATTTTAAATGGTGACGAGGCATTTGGCTACCTTAAGGGAGTTATAGTACCCCTGCCTGCTGCTCCCACTTTTCTAAGCCCTTTCTCTCTATCATTCTTGCTATGGCTGTCCTACAGAACCGATGTGCCACTATATGTCCTCGTCAACGTCGTCTCTGTTACTCCCACTACGAGTCTCTAGAGTTAGCAAATGTACCTCGCCGGATGACGAGGTATTTGGCTGCCTTATAAGCGTCATAGTTACTGCAGCCAGCTGCTCCCCCTTCTTTGAATCTTTCCTCCCTTTAAATCGTACTGTGGTCAGTCCTGCAGAAGCGATACGCCACCACCTGTCCATGTTACCGTTGTCTGAGTTACCTCAACAACGATTTCCTCGAGTTTTCAAATAAATTTCGCCGAGTGACGAGGCATTTGGCTACCTTAAGAGAGTCATAGTTACTGTTGCCAGCTGCTCGACCTACCTACTTTCTTTCCACTCTTTAATTATTACTGTGGTCAGTCCTGCAGGAGCAATATGCCACTACATGTAAACCTTAACGTTGTCTGAGCTACCTTATCGAAGATATCCTCGAGTTTTCAACAAAAATTTTACATGGTGACAATTCATTTGGCTACCTTAAGAGAGTCATAGTACTCCTGCCTGCTGCTCCCACTTTTCTAAGCCCATTCTCTCTATCATTCTTGCTATGGCCTGTCCTACGGAACCGATGTGCCACTATATGTCCACGTTAACGTCGTCTCTGTTACTCCCACTACGAGTCTCTCGAGTTAGCAAATGTACCTCGCCGGATGACGGGGCATTTGGCTGCCTTAAGAGCGTCATAGTTACTGCAGCCAGCTGCTCCCCCTTCTTTGAATGTTTCCTGTCTTTAATGCGTACTGTGGGCAGTCCTGCAGAAGCGATATGCCACCACCTGTCCATGTTACCGTTGTCTGAGTAACCTCAACAACGATTTCCTCGAGTTTTCAAATAAATTTCGCCGAGTGACGAGGCATTTGGCTACCTTAAGAGAGTCATAGTTACTGTTGCCAGCTGCTCGACCTACTTTCTTTCTTTCCACTCTTTAATTATTACTGTGGTCAGTCCTGCAGGAGCAATAAGCCACTACATGTAAACCTTAACGTTGTCTGAGCTACCTTACCGAAGATATCCTCGAGTTTTCAAAAAAAAATGTCACATGTTGACGAAACATTTAACTACCTTAAGAGAGTCATAGTACTCCTGCCTGCTGCTCCCACTTTTCTAAGCCCATTCTCTCTATCATTCTTGCTATGGCCTGTCCTACGGAACCGATGTGCCACTATATGTCCACGTTAACGTAGTCACTGTTATTCCCACTACGAGTCTCTCGAGTTAGCAAATGTACCTCGCCGGATGACGAGCCATTTGACTACCTTAAGAGAGTCATAGTTACTGCAGCCAGCTGCTCCCCCGTCTTTGAATCTTTCCTCTCTTTAATTCGTACTGTGGTGTCCTGCAGAAGCGATACGCCACCACCTGTCCATGTTACCGTTGTCTGAGTTACCTCAACAACGATTTCCTCGTGTTTTCAAATAAATTTCGCCGAGTGACGAGGCATTTGGTTACCTTAAGAGAGTCATAGTTACTGTTGCCAGCTGCTCGACCTACCTTCTTTCTTTCCACTCTTTAATTATTACTGTGGTCAGTCCTGCAGGAGCAATATGCCACTACATGTATACCTTAACGTTGTCTCAGCTACCTTATCGAAGAAATTCTCGAGTTTTCAAAAAAAATTTCACATAGTGACGGGGCATTTGGCTACCTTAAGAGAGTCATAGTACCCCTGCCTGCTGCTCCCACTTTTCTAAGCCCTTTCTCTCTATCATTCTTGCTATGGCGGTCCTACAGAACCGATGTGCCACTATATGTCCACGTCAACGTCGTCTCTGTTACTCCCACTACGAGTCTCTCGAGTTAGCAAATGTACCTCGCCGGATGACGAGGCATTTGGCTACCTTATAAGCGTCATAGTTACTGCAGCCAGCTGCTCCCCCTTCTTTGAATCTTTCCTCCCTTTAAATCGTACTGTGGTCTGTCCTGCAGAAGCGATACGCCACCACCTGCCCATGTTACCGTTGTCTGAGTTACCTCAACAACGATTTCCTCGAGTTTTCAAATAAATTTCGCCGAGTGACGAGGCATTTGGCTACCTTAAGAGAGTCATAGTTACTGTTGCCAGCTGCTCGACCTACCTACTTTCTTTCCACTCTTTAATTATTACTGTGGTCAGTCCTGCAGGAGCAATATGCCACTACATGTAAACCTTAACGTTGTCTGAGCTACCTTATCGAAGATATCCTCGAGTTTTCAACAAAAATTTTACATGGTGACAATTCATTTGGCTACCTTAAGAGAGTCATAGTACTCCTGCCTGCTGCTCCCACTTTTCTAAGCCCATTCTCTCTATCATTCTTGCTATGGCCTGTCCTACGGAACCGATGTGCCACTATATGTCCACGTTAACGTCGTCACTGTTATTCCCACTACGAGTCTCTCGAGTTAGCAAATGTACCTCGCCGGATGACGAGCCATTTCACTACCTTAAGAGAGTCATAGTTACTGCAGCCAGCTGCTCCCCCGTCTTTGAATCTTTCCTCTCTTTAATTCGTACTGTGGTGTCCTGCAGAAGCGATACGCCACCACCTATCCATGTTACCGTTGTCTGAGTTACTTCAACGACGATTTCCTCGAGTTTTCAAATAAATTTCGCCGAGTGACGAGGCATTTGGCTACCTTAAGAGAGTCATAGTTACTGCTGCCAGCTGCTCGACCTACTTTCTTTCTTTCCACTCTTTAATTATTACTGTGGTCAGTCCTGCAGGAGCAATATGCCACTACATGTAAACCTTAACGTTGTCTGAGCTACCTTAACGAAAATATCCTCGAGTTTTCAAAAAAAATTTTACATGGTGACGAGGCATTTGGCTACCTTAAGGGAGTTATAGTACCCCTGCCTGCTGCTCCCACTTTTCTAAGCCCTTTCTCTCTATCATTCTTGCTATGGCTGTCCTACAGAACCGATGTGCCACTATATGTCCTCGTCAACGTCGTCTCTGTTACTCCCACTACGAGTCTCTAGAGTTAGCAAATGTACCTCGCCGGATGACGAGGTATTTGGCTGCCTTATAAGCGTCATAGTTACTGCAGCCAGCTGCTCCCCCTTCTTTGAATCTTTCCTCCCTTTAAATCGTACTGTGGTCAGTCCTGCAGAAGCGATACGCCACCACCTGTCCATGTTACCGTTGTCTGAGTTACCTCAACAACGATTTCCTCGAGTTTTCAAATAAATTTCGCCGAGTGACGAGGCATTTGGCTACCTTAAGAGAGTCATAGTTACTGTTGCCAGCTGCTCGACCTACCTACTTTCTTTCCACTCTTTAATTATTACTGTGGTCAGTCCTGCAGGAGCAATATGCCACTACATGTAAACCTTAACGTTGTCTGAGCTACCTTATCGAAGATATCCTCGAGTTTTCAACAAAAATTTTACATGGTGACAATTCATTTGGCTACCTTAAGAGAGTCATAGTACTCCTGCCTGCTGCTCCCACTTTTCTAAGCCCATTCTCTCTATCATTCTTGCTATGGCCTGTCCTACGGAACCGATGTGCCACTATATGTCCACGTTAACGTCGTCTCTGTTACTCCCACTACGAGTCTCTCGAGTTAGCAAATGTACCTCGCCGGATGACGGGGCATTTGGCTACCTTAAGAGCGTCATAGTTACTGCAGCCAGCTGCTCCCCCTTCTTTGAATGTTTCCTGTCTTTAATGCGTACTGTGGGCAGTCCTGCAGAAGCGATATGCCACCACCTGTCCATGTTACCGTTGTCTGAGTAACCTCAACAACGATTTCCTCGAGTTTTCAAATAAATTTCGCCGGGTGACGAGGCATTTGGCTACCTTAAGAGAGTCATAGTTACTGTTGCCAGCTGCTCGACCTACTTTCTTTCTTTCCACTCTTTAATTATTACTGTGGTCAGTCCTGCAGGAGCAATAAGCCACTACATGTAAACCTTAACGTTGTCTGAGCTACCTTACCGAAGATATCCTCGAGTTTTCAAAAAAAAATGTCACATGTTGACGAAACATTTAACTACCTTAAGAGAGTCATAGTACTCCTGCCTGCTGCTCCCACTTTTCTAAGCCCATTCTCTCTATCATTCTTGCTATGGCCTGTCCTACGGAACCGATGTGCCACTATATGTCCACGTTAACGTAGTCACTGTTATTCCCACTACGAGTCTCTCGAGTTAGCAAATGTACCTCGCCGGATGACGAGCCATTTGACTACCTTAAGAGAGTCATAGTTACTGCATCCAGCTGCTCCCCCGTCTTTGAATCTTTCCTCTCTTTAATTCGTACTGTGGTGTCCTGCAGAAGCGATACGCCACCACCTATCCATGTTACCGTTGTCTGAGTTACTTCAACGACGATTTCCTCGAGTTTTCAAATAAATTTCGCCGAGTGACGAGGCATTTGGCTACCTTAAGAGAGTCATAGTTACTGCTGCCAGGTGCTCGACCTACTTTCTTTCTTTCCACTCTTTAATTATTACTGTGGTCAGTCCTGCAGGAGCAATATGCCACTACATGTAAACCTTAACGTTGTCTGAGCTACCTTATCGAAGATATCCTCGAGTTTTCAACAAAAATTTTACATGGTGACAATTCATTTGGCTACCTTAAGAGAGTCATAGTACTCCTGCCTGCTGCTCCCACTTTTCTAAGCCCATTCTCTCTATCATTCTTGCTATGGCCTGTCCTACGGAACCGATGTGCCACTATATGTCCACGTTAACGTCGTCTCTGTTACTCCCACTACGAGTCTCTCGAGTTAGCAAATGTACCTCGCCGGATGACGGGGCATTTGGCTACCTTAAGAGCGTCATAGTTACTGCAGCCAGCTGCTCCCCCTTCTTTGAATCTTTCCTCCCTTTAAATCGTACTGTGGTCAGTCCTGCAGAAGCGATACGCCACCACCTGTCCATGTTACCGTTGTCTGAGTTACCTCAACAACGATTTCCTCGAGTTTTCAAATAAATTTCGCCGAGTGACGAGGCATTTGGCTACCTTAAGAGAGTCATAGTTACTGTTGCCAGCTGCTCGACCTACCTACTTTCTTTCCACTCTTTAATTATTACTGTGGTCAGTCCTGCAGGAGCAATATGCCATTACATGTAAACCTTAACGTTGTCTGAGCTACCTTAACGAAAATATCCTCGAGTTTTCAAAAAAAATTTTAAATGGTGACGAGGCATTTGGCTACCTTAAGGGAGTTATAGTACCCCTGCCTGCTGCTCCCACTTTTCTAAGCCCTTTCTCTCTATCATTCTTGCTATGGCTGTCCTACAGAACCGATGTGCCACTATATGTCCTCGTCAACGTCGTCTCTGTTACTCCCACTACGAGTCTCTAGAGTTAGCAAATGTACCTCGCCGGATGACGAGGTATTTGGCTGCCTTATAAGCGTCATAGTTACTGCAGCCAGCTGCTCCCCCTTCTTTGAATCTTTCCTCCCTTTAAATCGTACTGTGGTCAGTCCTGCAGAAGCGATACGCCACCACCTGTCCATGTTACCGTTGTCTGAGTTACCTCAACAACGATTTCCTCGAGTTTTCAAATAAATTTCGCCGAGTGACGAGGCATTTGGCTACCTTAAGAGAGTCATAGTTACTGTTGCCAGCTGCTCGACCTACCTACTTTCTTTCCACTCTTTAATTATTACTGTGGTCAGTCCTGCAGGAGCAATATGCCACTACATGTAAACCTTAACGTTGTCTGAGCTACCTTATCGAAGATATCCTCGAGTTTTCAACAAAAATTTTACATGGTGACGATTCATTTGGCTACCTTAAGAGAGTCATAGTACTCCTGCCTGCTGCTCCCACTTTTCTAAGCCCATTCTCTCTATCATTCTTGCTATGGCCTGTCCTACGGAACCGATGTGCCACTATATGTCCACGTTAACGTCGTCTCTGTTACTCCCACTACGAGTCTCTCGAGTTAGCAAATGTACCTCGCCGGATGACGGGGCATTTGGCTACCTTAAGAGCGTCATAGTTACTGCAGCCAGCTGCTCCCCCTTCTTTGAATGTTTCCTGTCTTTAATGCGTACTGTGGGCAGTCCTGCAGAAGCGATATGCCACCACCTGTCCATGTTACCGTTGTCTGAGTTACCTCAACAACGATTTCCTCGAGTTTTCAAATAAATTTCGCCGAGTGACGAGGCATTTGGCTACCTTAAGAGAGTCATAGTTACTGTTGCCAGCTGCTCGACCTACTTTCTTTCTTTCCACTCTTTAATTATTACTGTGGTCAGTCCTGCAGGAGCAATAAGCCACTACATG
Organism: Schistocerca serialis cubense; assembly: GCF_023864345.2. Taxonomy (NCBI): domain Eukaryota; kingdom Metazoa; phylum Arthropoda; class Insecta; order Orthoptera; family Acrididae; genus Schistocerca; species Schistocerca serialis. The sequence continues at coordinate 922,859 of NW_026048486.1, forward strand.
TAAACCTTAACGTTGTCTGAGCTACCTTACCGAAGATATCCTCGAGTTTTCAAAAAAAAATGTCACATGTTGACGAAACATTTAACTACCTTAAGAGAGTCATAGTACTCCTGCCTGCTGCTCCCACTTTTCTAAGCCCATTCTCTCTATCATTCTTGCTATGGCCTGTCCTACGGAACCGATGTGCCACTATATGTCCACGTTAACGTAGTCACTGTTATTCCCACTACGAGTCTCTCGAGTTAGCAAATGTACCTCGCCGGATGACGAGCCATTTGACTACCTTAAGAGAGTCATAGTTACTGCAGCCAGCTGCTCCCCCGTCTTTGAATCTTTCCTCTCTTTAATTCGTACTGTGGTGTCCTGCAGAAGCGATACGCCACCACCTGTCCATGTTACCGTTGTCTGAGTTACCTCAACAACGATTTCCTCGTGTTTTCAAATAAATTTCGCCGAGTGACGAGGCATTTGGCTACCTTAAGAGAGTCATAGTTACTGTTGCCATCTGCTCGACCTACCTTCTTTCTTTCCACTCTTTAATTATTACTGTGGTCAGTCCTGCAGGAGCAATATGCCACTACATGTATACCTTAACGTTGTCTCAGCTACCTTATCGAAGAAATTCTCGAGTTTTCAAAAAAAATTTCACATGGTGACGGGGCATTTGGCTACCTTAAGAGAGTCATAGTACCCCTGCCTGCTGCTCCCACTTTTCTAAGCCCTTTCTCTCTATCATTCATGCTATGGCTGTCCTACAGAACCGATGTGCCACTATATGTCCCCGTCAACGTCGTCTCTGTTACTCCCACTACGAGTCTCTAGAGTTAGCAAATGTACCTCGCCGGATGACGAGGTATTTGGCTGCCTTATAAGCGTCATAGTTACTGCAGCCAGCTGCTCCCCCTTCTTTGAATCTTTCCTCCCTTTAAATCGTACTGTGGTCAGTCCTGCAGAAGCGATACGCCACCACCTGTCCATGTTACCGTTGTCTGAGTTACCTCAACAACGATTTCCTCGAGTTTTCAAATAAATTTCGCCGAGTGACGAGGCATTTGGCTACCTTAAGAGAGTCATAGTTACTGTTGCCAGCTGCTCGACCTACCTACTTTCTTTCCACTCTTTAATTATTACTGTGGTCAGTCCTGCAGGAGCAATATGCCACTACATGTAAACCTTAACGTTGTCTGAGCTACCTTATCGAAGATATCCTCGAGTTTTCAACAAAAATTTTACATGGTGACAATTCATTTGGCTACCTTAAGAGAGTCATAGTACTCCTGCCTGCTGCTCCCACTTTTCTAAGCCCATTCTCTCTATCATTCTTGCTATGGCCTGTCCTACGGAACCGATGTGCCACTATATGTCCACGTTAACGTCGTCTCTGTTACTCCCACTACGAGTCTCTCGAGTTAGCAAATGTACCTCGCCGGATGACGGGGCATTTGGCTACCTTAAGAGCGTCATAGTTACTGCAGCCAGCTGCTCCCCCTTCTTTGAATGTTTCCTGTCTTTAATGCGTACTGTGGGCAGTCCTGCAGAAGCGATATGCCACCACCTGTCCATGTTACCGTTGTCTGAGTAACCTCAACAACGATTTCCTCGAGTTTTCAAATAAATTTCGCCGAGTGACGAGGCATTTGGCTACCTTAAGAGAGTCATAGTTACTGTTGCCAGCTGCTCGACCTACTTTCTTTCTTTCCACTCTTTAATTATTACTGTGGTCAGTCCTGCAGGAGCAATAAGCCACTACATGTAAACCTTAACGTTGTCTGAGCTACCTTACCGAAGATATCCTCGAGTTTTCAAAAAAAAATGTCACATGTTGACGAAACATTTAACTACCTTAAGAGAGTCATAGTACTCCTGCCTGCTGCTCCCACTTTTCTAAGCCCATTCTCTCTATCATTCTTGCTATGGCCTGTCCTACGGAACCGATGTGCCACTATATGTCCACGTTAACGTAGTCACTGTTATTCCCACTACGAGTCTCTCGAGTTAGCAAATGTACCTCGCCGGATGACGAGCCATTTGACTTCCTTAAGAGAGTCATAGTTACTGCAGCCAGCTGCTCCCTCGTCTTTGAACCTTTCCTCTCTTTAATTCGTACTGTGGTGTCCTGCAGAAGCGATACGCCACCACCTATCCATGTTACCGTTGTCTGAGTTACTTCAACGACGATTTCCTCGAGTTTTCAAATAAATTTCGCCGAGTGACGAGGCATTTGGCTACCTTAAGAGAGTCATAGTTACTGCTGCCAGCTGCTCGACCTACTTTCTTTCTTTCCACTCTTTAATTATTACTGTGGTCAGTCCTGCAGGAGCAATATGCCACTACATGTAAACCTTAACGTTGTCTGAGCTACCTTATCGAAGATATCCTCGAGTTTTCAACAAAAATTTTACATGGTGACAATTCATTTGGCTACCTTAAGAGAGTCATAGTACTCCTGCCTGCTGCTCCCACTTTTCTAAGCCCATTCTCTCTATCATTCTTGCTATGGCCTGTCCTACGGAACCGATGTGCCACTATATGTCCACGTTAACGTCGTCACTGTTATTCCCACTACGAGTCTCTCGAGTTAGCAAATGTACCTCGCCGGATGACGAGCCATTTCACTACCTTAAGAGAGTCATAGTTACTGCAGCCAGCTGCTCCCCCGTCTTTGAATCTTTCCTCTCTTTAATTCGTACTGTGGTGTCCTGCAGAAGCGATACGCCACCACCTATCCATGTTACCGTTGTCTGAGTTACTTCAACGACGATTTCCTCGAGTATTCAAATAAATTTCGCCGAGTGACGAGGCATTTGGCTACCTTAAGAGAGTCATAGTTACTGTTGCCAGCTGCTCGACCTACCTTCTTTCTTTCCACTCTTTAATTATTACTGTGGTCAGTCCTGCAGGAGCAATATGCCACTACATGTATACCTTAACGTTGTCTCAGCTACCTTATCGAAGAAATTCTCGAGTTTTCAAAAAAAATTTCACATGGTGACGGGTCATTTGGCTACCTTAAGAGAGTCATAGTACCCCTGCCTGCTGCTCCCACTTTTCTAAGCCCTTTCTCTCTATCATTCTTGCTATGGCTGTCCTACAGAACCGATGTGCCACTATATGTCCACGTCAACGTCGTCTCTGTTACTCCCACTACGAGTCTCTAGAGTTAGCAAATGTACCTCGCCGGATGACGAGGCATTTGGCTACCTTATAAGCGTCATAGTTACTGCAGCCAGCTGCTCCCCCTTCTTTGAATCTTTCCTCCCTTTAAATCGTACTGTGGTCAGTCCTGCAGAAGCGATACGCCACCACCTGTCCATGTTACCGTTGTCTGAGTTACCTCAACAACGATTTCCTCGAGTTTTCAAATAAATTTCGCCGAGTGACGAGGCATTTGGCTACCTTAAGAGAGTCATAGTTACTGTTGCCAGCTGCTCGACCTACCTACTTTCTTTCCACTCTTTAATTATTACTGTGGTCAGTCCTGCAGGAGCAATATGCCACTACATGTAAACCTTAACGTTGTCTGAGCTACCTTATCGAAGATATCCTCGAGTTTTCAACAAAAATTTTACATGGTGACAATTCATTTGGCTACCTTAAGAGAGTCATAGTACTCCTGCCTGCTGCTCCCACTTTTCTAAGCCCATTCTCTCTATCATTCTTGCTATGGCCTGTCCTACGGAACCGATGTGCCACTATATGTCCACGTTAACGTCGTCACTGTTATTCCCACTACGAGTCTCTCGAGTTAGCAAATGTACCTCGCCGGATGACGAGCCATTTCACTACCTTAAGAGAGTCATAGTTACTGCAGCCAGCTGCTCCCCCGTCTTTGAATCTTTCCTCTCTTTAATTCGTACTGTGGTGTCCTGCAGAAGCGATACGCCACCACCTATCCATGTTACCGTTGTCTGAGTTACTTCAACGACGATTTCCTCGAGTTTTCAAATAAATTTCGCCGAGTGACGAGGCATTTGGCTACCTTAAGAGAGTCATAGTTACTGCTGCCAGCTGCTCGACCTACTTTCTTTCTTTCCACTCTTTAATTATTACTGTGGTCAGTCCTGCAGGAGCAATATGCCACTACATGTAAACCTTAACGTTGTCTGAGCTACCTTAACGAAAATATCCTCGAGTTTTCAAAAAAAATTTTAAATGGTGACGAGGCATTTGGCTACCTTAAGGGAGTTATAGTACCCCTGCCTGCTGCTCCCACTTTTCTAAGCCCTTTCTCTCTATCATTCTTGCTATGGCTGTCCTACAGAACCGATGTGCCACTATATGTCCTCGTCAACGTCGTCTCTGTTACTCCCACTACGAGTCTCTAGAGTTAGCAAATGTACCTCGCCGGATGACGAGGTATTTGGCTGCCTTATAAGCGTCATAGTTACTGCAGCCAGCTGCTCCCCCTTCTTTGAATCTTTCCTCCCTTTAAATCGTACTGTGGTCAGTCCTGCAGAAGCGATACGCCACCACCTGTCCATGTTACCGTTGTCTGAGTTACCTCAACAACGATTTCCTCGAGTTTTCAAATAAATTTCGCCGAGTGACGAGGCATTTGGCTACCTTAAGAGAGTCATAGTTACTGTTGCCAGCTGCTCGACCTACTTTCTTTCTTTCCACTCTTTAATTATTACTGTGGTCAGTCCTGCAGGAGCAATAAGCCACTACATGTAAACCCTAACGTTGTCTGACCTACCTTACCGAAGATATCCTCGAGTTTTCAAAAAAAAATGTCACATGTTGACGAAACATTTAACTACCTTAAGAGAGTCATAGTACTCCTGCCTGCTGCACCCACTTTTCTAAGCCCATTCTCTCTATCATTCTTGCTATGGCCTGTCCTACGGAACCGATGTGCCACTATATGTCCACGTTAACGTCGTCTCTGTTACTCCCACTACGAGTCTCTCGAGTTAGCAAATGTACCTCGCCGGATGACGGGGCATTTGGCTACCTTAAGAGCGTCATAGTTACTGCAGCCAGCTGCTCCCCCTTCTTTGAATGTTTCCTGTCTTTAATGCGTACTGTGGGCAGTCCTGCAGAAGCGATATGCCACCACCTTTCCATGTTACCGTTGTCTGAGTAACCTCAACAACGATTTCCTCGAGTTTTCAAATAAATTTCGCCGAGTGACGAGGCATTTGGCTACCTTAAGAGAGTCATAGTTACTGTTGCCAGCTGCTCGACCTACTTTCTTTCTTTCCACTCTTTAATTATTACTGTGGTCAGTCCTGCAGGAGCAATATGCCACTACATGTAAACCTTAACGTTGTCTGAGCTACCTTAACGAAAATATCCTCGAGTTTTCAAAAAAAATTTTAAATGGTGACGAGGCATTTGGCTACCTTAAGGGAGTTATAGTACCCCTGCCTGCTGCTCCCACTTTTCTAAGCCCATTCTCTCTATCATTCTTGCTATGGCCTGTCCTACGGAACCGATGTGCCACTATATGTCCACGTTAACGTCGTCTCTGTTACTCCCACTACGAGTCTCTCGAGTTAGCAAATGTACCTCGCCGGATGACGGGGCATTTGGCTACCTTAAGAGCGTCATAGTTACTGCAGCCAGCTGCTCCCCCTTCTTTGAATGTTTCCTGTCTTTAATGCGTACTGTGGGCAGTCCTGCAGAAGCGATATGCCACCACCTGTCCATGTTACCGTTGTCTGAGTAACCTCAACAACGATTTCCTCGAGTTTTCAAATAAATTTCGCCGAGTGACGAGGCATTTGGCTACCTTAAGAGAGTCATAGTTACTGTTGCCAGCTGCTCGACCTACTTTCTTTCTTTCCACTCTTTAATTATTACTGTGGTCAGTCCTGCAGGAGCAATAAGCCACTACATGTAAACCCTAACGTTGTCTGACCTACCTTACCGAAGATATCCTCGAGTTTTCAAAAAAAAATGTCACATGTTGACGAAACATTTAACTACCTTAAGAGAGTCATAGTACTCCTGCCTGCTGCTCCCACTTTTCTAAGCCCATTCTCTCTATCATTCTTGCTATGGCCTGTCCTACGGAACCGATGTGCCACTATATGTCCACGTTAACGTCGTCTCTGTTACTCCCACTACGAGTCTCTCGAGTTAGCAAATGTACCTCGCCGGATGACGGGGCATTTGGCTACCTTAAGAGCGTCATAGTTACTGCAGCCAGCTGCTCCCCCTTCTTTGAATGTTTCCTGTCTTTAATGCGTACTGTGGGCAGTCCTGCAGAAGCGATATGCCACCACCTTTCCATGTTACCGTTGTCTGAGTAACCTCAACAACGATTTCCTCGAGTTTTCAAATAAATTTCGCCGAGTGACGAGGCATTTGGCTACCTTAAGAGAGTCATAGTTACTGTTGCCAGCTGCTCGACCTACTTTCTTTCTTTCCACTCTTTAATTATTACTGTGGTCAGTCCTGCAGGAGCAATATGCCACTACATGTAAACCTTAACGTTGTCTGAGCTACCTTAACGAAAATATCCTCGAGTTTTCAAAAAAAATTTTAAATGGTGACGAGGCATTTGGCTACCTTAAGGGAGTTATAGTACCCCTGCCTGCTGCTCCCACTTTTCTAAGCCCATTCTCTCTATCATTCTTGCTATGGCCTGTCCTACGGAACCGATGTGCCACTATATGTCCACGTTAACGTCGTCTCTGTTACTCCCACTACGAGTCTCTCGAGTTAGCAAATGTACCTCGCCGGATGACGAGCCATTTGACTACCTTAAGAGAGTCATAGTTACTGCAGCCAGCTGCTCCCCCTTCTTTGAATGTTTCCTGTCTTTAATGCGTACTGTGGGCAGTCCTGCAGAAGCGATATGCCACCACCTGTCCATGTTACCGTTGTCTGAGTAACCTCAACAACGATTTCCTCGAGTTTTCAAATAAATTTCGCCGAGTGACGAGGCATTTGGCTACCTTAAGAGAGTCATAGTTACTGTTGCCAGCTGCTCGACCTACTTTCTTTCTTTCCACTCTTTAATTATTACTGTGGTCAGTCCTGCAGGAGCAATAAGCCACTACATGTAAACCCTAACGTTGTCTGACCTACCTTACCGAAGATATCCTCGAGTTTTCAAAAAAAAATGTCACATGTTGACGAAACATTTAACTACCTTAAGAGAGTCATAGTACTCCTGCCTGCTGCTCCCACTTTTCTAAGCCCATTCTCTCTATCATTCTTGCTATGGCCTGTCCTACGGAACCGATGTGCCACTATATGTCCACGTTAACGTCGTCTCTGTTACTCCCACTACGAGTCTCTCGAGTTAGCAAATGTACCTCGCCGGATGACGGGGCATTTGGCTACCTTAAGAGCGTCATAGTTACTGCAGCCAGCTGCTCCCCCTTCTTTGAATGTTTCCTGTCTTTAATGCGTACTGTGGGCAGTCCTGCAGAAGCGATATGCCACCACCTTACCATGTTACCGTTGTCTGAGTAACCTCAACAACGATTTCCTCGAGTTTTCAAATAAATTTCGCCGAGTGACGAGGCATTTGGCTACCTTAAGAGAGTCATAGTTACTGTTGCCAGCTGCTCGACCTACTTTCTTTCTTTCCACTCTTTAATTATTACTGTGGTCAGTCCTGCAGGAGCAATAAGCCACTACATGTAAACCCTAACGTTGTCTGAGCTACCTTACCGAAGATATCCTCGAGTTTTCAAAAAAAAATGTCACATGTTGACGAAACATTTAACTACCTTAAGAGAGTCATAGTACTCCTGCCTGCTGCTCCCACTTTTCTAAGCCCATTCTCTCTATCATTCTTGCTATGGCCTGTCCTACGGAACCGATGTGCCACTATATGTCCACGTTAACGTCGTCTCTGTTACTCCCACTACGAGTCTCTCGAGTTAGCAAATGTACCTCGCCGGATGACGGGGCATTTTGCTACCTTAAGAGCGTCATAGTTACTGCAGCCTGCTGCTCCCCCTTCTTTGAATGTTTCCTGTCTTTAATGCGTACTGTGGGCAGTCCTGCAGAAGCGATATGCCACCACCTTTCCATGTTACCGTTGTCTGAGTAACCTCAACAACGATTTCCTCGAGTTTTCAAATAAATTTCGCCGAGTGACGAGGCATTTGGCTACCTTAAGAGAGTCATAGTTACTGTTGCCAGCTGCTCGACCTACTTTCTTTCTTTCCACTCTTTAATTATTACTGTGGTCAGTCCTGCAGGAGCAATAAGCCACTACATGTAAACCCTAACGTTGTCTGAGCTACCTTAACGAAAATATCCTCGAGTTTTCAAAAAAAATTTTAAATGGTGACGAGGCATTTGGCTACCTTAAGGGAGTTATAGTACCCCTGCCTGCTGCTCCCACTTTTCTAAGCCCTTTCTCTCTATCATTCTTGCTATGGCTGTCCTACAGAACCGATGTGCCACTATATGTCCTCGTCAACGTCGTCTCTGTTACTCCCACTACGAGTCTCTCGAGTTAGCAAATGTACCTCGCCGGATGACGAGCCATTTGACTACCTTAAGAGAGTCATAGTTACTGCAGCCAGCTGCTCCCCCGTCTTTGAATCTTTCCTCTCTTTAATTCGTACTGTGGTGTCCTGCAGAAGCGATACGCCACCACCTATCCATGTTACCGTTGTCTGAGTTACTTCAACGACGATTTCCTCGAGTTTTCAAATAAATTTCGCCGAGTGACGAGGCATTTGGCTACCTTAAGAGAGTCATAGTTACTGCTGCCAGCTGCTCGACCTACTTTCTTTCTTTCCACTCTTTAATTATTACTGTGGTCAGTCCTGCAGGAGCAATATGCCACTACATGTAAACCTTAACGTTGTCTGAGCTACCTTAACGAAAATATCCTCGAGTTTTCAAAAAAAATTTTAAATGGTGACGAGGCATTTGGCTACCTTAAGGGAGTTATAGTACCCCTGCCTGCTGCTCCCACTTTTCTAAGCCCATTCTCTCTATCATTCTTGCTATGGCCTGTCCTACGGAACCGATGTGCCACTATATGTCCACGTTAACGTCGTCTCTGTTACTCCCACTACGAGTCTCTCGAGTTAGCAAATGTACCTCGCCGGATGACGGGGCATTTGGCTACCTTAAGAGCGTCATAGTTACTGCAGCCAGCTGCTCCCCCTTCTTTGTATGTTTCCTGTCTTTAATGCGTACTGTGGGCAGTCCTGCAGAAGCGATATGCCACCACCTGTCCATGTTACCGTTGTCTGAGTAACCTCAACAACGATTTCCTCGAGTTTTCAAATAAATTTCGCCGAGTGACGAGGCATTTGGCTACCTTAAGAGAGTCATAGTTACTGTTGCCAGCTGCTCGACCTACTTTCTTTCTTTCCACTCTTTAATTATTACTGTGGTCAGTCCTGCAGGAGCAATAAGCCACTACATGTAAACCCTAACGTTGTCTGACCTACCTTACCGAAGATATCCTCGAGTTTTCAAAAAAAAATGTCACATGTTGACGAAACATTTAACTACCTTAAGAGAGTCATAGTACTCCTGCCTGCTGCTCCCACTTTTCTAAGCCCATTCTCTCTATCATTCTTGCTATGGCCTGTCCTACGGAACCGATGTGCCACTATATGTCGACGTTAACGTCGTCTCTGTTACTCCCACTACGAGTCTCTCGAGTTAGCAAATGTACCTCGCCGGATGACGAGGCATTTGGCTACCTTAAGAACGTCATAGTTACTGCAGCCAGCTGCTCCCCCTTCTTTGAATGTTTCCTGTCTTTAATGCGTACTGTGGGCAGTCCTGCAGAAGCGATATGCCACCACCTTTCCATGTTACCGTTGTCTGAGTAACCTCAACAACGATTTCCTCGAGTTTTCAAATAAATTTCGCCGAGTGACGAGGCATTTGGCTACCTTAAGAGAGTCATAGTTACTGTTGCCAGCTGCTCGACCTACTTTCTTTCTTTCCACTCTTTAATTATTACTGTGGTCAGTCCTGCAGGAGCAATAAGCCACTACATGTAAACCCTAACGTTGTCTGAGCTACCTTACCGAAGATATCCTCGAGTTTTCAAAAAAAAATGTCACATGTTGACGAAACATTTAACTACCTTAAGAGAGTCATAGTACTCCTGCCTGCTGCTCCCACTTTTCTAAGCCCATTCTCTCTATCATTCTTGCTATGGCCTGTCCTACGGAACCGATGTGCCACTATATGTCCACGTTAACGTCGTCACTGTTATTCCCACTACGAGTCTCTCGAGTTAGCAAATGTACCTCGCCGGATGACGAGGTATTTGGCTGCCTTATAAGCGTCATAGTTACTGCAGCCAGCTGCTCCCCCTTCTTTGAATCTTTCCTCCCTTTAAATCGTACTGTGGTCAGTCCTGCAGAAGCGATACGCCACCACCTGTCCATGTTACCGTTGTCTGAGTTACCTCAACAACGATTTCCTCGAGTTTTCAAATAAATTTCGCCGAGTGACGAGGCATTTGCCTACCTTAAGAGAGTCATAGTTACTGTTGCCAGCTGCTCGACCTACCTACTTTCTTTCCACTCTTTAATTATTACTGTGGTCAGTCCTGCAGGAGCAATATGCCACTACATGTAAACCTTAACGTTGTCTGAGCTACCTTATCGAAGTTATCCTCGAGTTTTCAACAAAAATTTTACATGTTGACAATTCATTTGGCTACCTTAAGAGAGTCATAGTACTCCTGCCTGCTGCTCCCACTTTTCTAAGCCCATTCTCTCCATCATTCTTGCTTTGGCCTGTCCTACGGAACCGATGTGCCACTATATGTCCACGTTAACGTCGTCTCTGTTACTCCCACTACGAGTCTCTCGAGTTAGCAAATGTACCTCGCCGGATGACGGGGCATTTGGCTACCTTAAGAGCGTCATAGTTACTGCAGCCAGCTGCTCCCCCTTCTTTGAATGTTTCCTGTCTTTAATGCGTACTGTGGGCAGTCCTGCAGAAGCGATATGCCACCACCTGTCCATGTTACCGTTGTCTGAGTAACCTCAACAACGATTTCCTCGAGTTTTCAAATAAATTTCGCCGAGTGACGAGGCATTTGGCTACCTTAAGAGAGTCATAGTTACTGTTGCCAGCTGCTCGACCTACTTTCTTTCTTTCCACTCTTTAATTATTACTGTGGTCAGTCCTGCAGGAGCAATAAGCCACTACATGTAAACCCTAACGTTGTCTGACCTACCTTACCGAAGATATCCTCGAGTTTTCAAAAAAAAATGTCACATGTTGACGAAACATTTAACTACCTTAAGAGAGTCATAGTACTCCTGCCTGCTGCTCCCACTTTTCTAAGCCCATTCTCTCTATCATTCTTGCTATGGCCTGTCCTACGGAACCGATGTGCCACTATATGTCCACGTTAACGTCGTCTCTGTTACTCCCACTACGAGTCTCTCGAGTTAGCAAATGTACCTCGCCGGATGACGGGGCATTTGGCTACCTTAAGAGCGTCATAGTTACTGCAGCCAGCTGCTCCCCCTTCTTTGAATGTTTCCTGTCTTTAATGCGTACTGTGGGCAGTCCTGCAGAAGCGATATGCCACCACCTTTCCATGTTACCGTTGTCTGAGTAACCTCAACAACGATTTCCTCGAGTTTTCAAATAAATTTCGCCGAGTGACGAGGCATTTGGCTACCTTAAGAGAGTCATAGTTACTGTTGCCAGCTGCTCGACCTACTTTCTTTCTTTCCACTCTTTAATTATTACTGTGGTCAGTCCTGCAGGAGCAATAAGCCACTACATGTAAACCCTAACGTTGTCTGAGCTACCTTACCGAAGATATCCTCGAGTTTTCAAAAAAAAATGTCACATGTTGACGAAACATTTAACTACCTTAAGAGAGTCATAGTACTCCTGCCTGCTGCTCCCACTTTTCTAAGCCCATTCTCTCTATCATTCTTGCTATGGCCTGTCCTACGGAACCGATGTGCCACTATATGTCCACGTTAACGTCGTCACTGTTATTCCCACTACGAGTCTCTCGAGTTAGCAAATGTACCTCGCCGGATGACGAGCCATTTGACTACCTTAAGAGAGTCATAGTTACTGCAGCCAGCTGCTCCCCCGTCTTTGAATCTTTCCTCTCTTTAATTCGTACTGTGGTGTCCTGCAGAAGCGATACGCCACCACCTATCCATGTTACCGTTGTCTGAGTTACTTCAACGACGATTTCCTCGAGTTTTCAAATAAATTTCGCCGAGTGACGAGGCATTTGGCTACCTTAAGAGAGTCATAGTTACTGCTGCCAGCTGCTCGACCTACTTTCTTTCTTTCCACTCTTTAATTATTACTGTGGTCAGTCCTGCAGGAGCAATATGCCACTACATGTAAACCTTAACGTTGTCTGAGCTACCTTAACGAAAATATCCTCGAGTTTTCAAAAAAAATTTTAAATGGTGACGAGGCATTTGGCTACCTTAAGGGAGTTATAGTACCCCTGCCTGCTGCTCCCACTTTTCTAAGCCCATTCTCTCTATCATTCTTGCTATGGCCTGTCCTACGGAACCGATGTGCCACTATATGTCCACGTTAACGTCGTCTCTGTTACTCCCACTACGAGTCTCTCGAGTTAGCAAATGTACCTCGCCGGATGACGGGGCATTTGGCTACCTTAAGAGCGTCATAGTTACTGCAGCCAGCTGCTCCCCCTTCTTTGTATGTTTCCTGTCTTTAATGCGTACTGTGGGCAGTCCTGCAGAAGCGATATGCCACCACCTGTCCATGTTACCGTTGTCTGAGTAACCTCAACAACGATTTCCTCGAGTTTTCAAATAAATTTCGCCGAGTGACGAGGCATTTGGCTACCTTAAGAGAGTCATAGTTACTGTTGCCAGCTGCTCGACCTACTTTCTTTCTTTCCACTCTTTAATTATTACTGTGGTCAGTCCTGCAGGAGCAATAAGCCACTACATGTAAACCCTAACGTTGTCTGACCTACCTTACCGAAGATATCCTCGAGTTTTCAAAAAAAAATGTCACATGTTGACGAAACATTTAACTACCTTAAGAGAGTCATAGTACTCCTGCCTGCTGCTCCCACTTTTCTAAGCCCATTCTCTCTATCATTCTTGCTATGGCCTGTCCTACGGAACCGATGTGCCACTATATGTCCACGTTAACGTCGTCTCTGTTACTCCCACTACGAGTCTCTCGAGTTAGCAAATGTACCTCGCCGGATGACGAGGCATTTGGCTACCTTAAGAACGTCATAGTTACTGCAGCCAGCTGCTCCCCCTTCTTTGAATGTTTCCTGTCTTTAATGCGTACTGTGGGCAGTCCTGCAGAAGCGATATGCCACCACCTTTCCATGTTACCGTTGTCTGAGTAACCTCAACAACGATTTCCTCGAGTTTTCAAATAAATTTCGCCGAGTGACGAGGCATTTGGCTACCTTAAGAGAGTCATAGTTACTGTTGCCAGCTGCTCGACCTACTTTCTTTCTTTCCACTCTTTAATTATTACTGTGGTCAGTCCTGCAGGAGCAATAAGCCACTACATGTAAACCCTAACGTTGTCTGAGCTACCTTACCGAAGATATCCTCGAGTTTTCAAAAAAAAATGTCACATGTTGACGAAACATTTAACTACCTTAAGAGAGTCATAGTACTCCTGCCTGCTGCTCCCACTTTTCTAAGCCCATTCTCTCTATCATTCTTGCTATGGCCTGTCCTACGGAACCGATGTGCCACTATATGTCCACGTTAACGTCGTCACTGTTATTCCCACTACGAGTCTCTCGAGTTAGCAAATGTACCTCGCCGGATGACGAGCCATTTGACTACCTTAAGAGAGTCATAGTTACTGCAGCCAGCTGCTCCCCCGTCTTTGAATCTTTCCTCTCTTTAATTCGTACTGTGGTGTCCTGCAGAAGCGATACGCCACCACCTATCCATGTTACCGTTGTCTGAGTTACTTCAACGACGATTTCCTCGAGTTTTCAAATAAATTTCGCCGAGTGACGAGGCATTTGGCTACCTTAAGAGAGTCATAGTTACTGCTGCCAGCTGCTCGACCTACTTTCTTTCTTTCCACTCTTTAATTATTACTGTGGTCAGTCCTGCAGGAGCAATATGCCACTACATGTAAATCTTAACGTTGTCTGAGCTACCTTAACGAAAATATCCTCGAGTTTTCAAAAAAAATTTTAAATGGTGACGAGGCATTTGGCTACCTTAAGGGAGTTATAGTACCCCTGCCTGCTGCTCCCACTTTTCTAAGCCCTTTCTCTCTATCATTCTTGCTATGGCTGTCCTACAGAACCGATGTGCCACTATATGTCCTCGTCAACGTCGTCTCTGTTACTCCCACTACGAGTCTCTAGAGTTAGCAAATGTACCTCGCCGGATGACGAGGTATTTGGCTGCCTTATAAGCGTCATAGTTACTGCAGCCAGCTGCTCCCCCTTCTTTGAATCTTTCCTCCCTTTAAATCGAACTGTGGTCAGTCCTGCAGAAGCGATACGCCACCACCTGTCCATGTTACCGTTGTCTGAGTTACCTCAACAACGATTTCCTCGAGTTTTCAAATAAATTTCGCCGAGTGACGAGGCATTTGGCTACCTTAAGAGAGTCATAGTTACTGTTGCCAGCTGCTCGACCTACCTACTTTCTTTCCACTCTTTAATTATTACTGTGGTCAGTCCTGCAGGAGCAATATGCCACTACATGTAAACCTTAACGTTGTCTGAGCTACCTTATCGAAGTTATCCTCGAGTTTTCAACAAAAATTTTACATGGTGACAATTCATTTGGCTACCTTAAGAGAGTCATAGTACTCCTGCCTGCTGCTCCCACTTTTCTAAGCCCATTCTCTCTATCATTCTTGCTATGGCCTGTCCTATGGAACCGATGTGCCACTATATGTCCACGTTAACGTCGTCTCTGTTACTCCCACTACGAGTCTCTCGAGTTAGCAAATGTACCTCGCCGGATGACGGGGCATTTGGCTACCTTAAGAGCGTCATAGTTACTGCAGCCAGCTGCTCCCCCTTCTTTGTATGTTTCCTGTCTTTAATGCGTACTGTGGGCAGTCCTGCAGAAGCGATATGCCACCACCTGTCCATGTTACCGTTGTCTGAGTAACCTCAACAACGATTTCCTCGAGTTTTCAAATAAATTTCGCCGAGTGACGAGGCATTTGGCTACCTTAAGAGAGTCATAGTTACTGTTGCCAGCTGCTCGACCTACTTTCTTTCTTTCCACTCTTTAATTATTACTGTGGTCAGTCCTGCAGGAGCAATAAGCCACTACATGTAAACCCTAACGTTGTCTGACCTACCTTACCGAAGATATCCTCGAGTTTTCAAAAAAAAATGTCACATGTTGACGAAACATTTAACTACCTTAAGAGAGTCATAGTACTCCTGCCTGCTGCTCCCACTTTTCTAAGCCCATTCTCTCTATCATTCTTGCTATGGCCTGTCCTACGGAACCGATGTGCCACTATATGTCCACGTTAACGTCGTCTCTGTTACTCCCACTACGAGTCTCTCGAGTTAGCAAATGTACCTCGCCGGATGACGAGGCATTTGGCTACCTTAAGAACGTCATAGTTACTGCAGCCAGCTGCTCCCCCTTCTTTGAATGTTTCCTGTCTTTAATGCGTACTGTGGGCAGTCCTGCAGAAGCGATATGCCACCACCTTTCCATGTTACCGTTGTCTGAGTAACCTCAACAACGATTTCCTCGAGTTTTCAAATAAATTTCGCCGAGTGACGAGGCATTTGGCTACCTTAAGAGAGTCATAGTTACTGTTGCCAGCTGCTCGACCTACTTTCTTTCTTTCCACTCTTTAATTATTACTGTGGTCAGTCCTGCAGGAGCAATAAGCCACTACATGTAAACCCTAACGTTGTCTGAGCTACCTTACCGAAGATATCCTCGAGTTTTCAAAAAAAAATGTCACATGTTGACGAAACATTTAACTACCTTAAGAGAGTCATAGTACTCCTGCCTGCTGCTCCCACTTTTCTAAGCCCATTCTCTCTATCATTCTTGCTATGGCCTGTCCTACGGAACCGATGTGCCACTATATGTCCACGTTAACGTCGTCACTGTTATTCCCACTACGAGTCTCTCGAGTTAGCAAATGTACCTCGCCGGATGACGAGCCATTTGACTACCTTAAGAGAGTCATAGTTACTGCAGCCAGCTGCTCCCCCGTCTTTGAATCTTTCCTCTCTTTAATTCGTACTGTGGTGTCCTGCAGAAGCGATACGCCACCACCTATCCATGTTACCGTTGTCTGAGTTACTTCAACGACGATTTCCTCGAGTTTTCAAATAAATTTCGCCGAGTGACGAGGCATTTGGCTACCTTAAGAGAGTCATAGTTACTGCTGCCAGCTGCTCGACCTACTTTCTTTCTTTCCACTCTTTAATTATTACTGTGGTCAGTCCTGCAGGAGCAATATGCCACTACATGTAAACCTTAACGTTGTCTGAGCTACCTTAACGAAAATATCCTCGAGTTTTCAAAAAAAATTTTAAATGGTGACGAGGCATTTGGCTACCTTAAGGGAGTTATAGTACCCCTGCCTGCTGCTCCCACTTTTCTAAGCCCTTTCTCTCTATCATTCTTGCTATGGCTGTCCTACAGAACCGATGTGCCACTATATGTCCTCGTCAACGTCGTCTCTGTTACTCCCACTACGAGTCTCTAGAGTTAGCAAATGTACCTCGCCGGATGACGAGGTATTTGGCTGCCTTATAAGCGTCATAGTTACTGCAGCCAGCTGCTCCCCCTTCTTTGAATCTTTCCTCCCTTTAAATCGTACTGTGGTCAGTCCTGCAGAAGCGATACGCCACCACCTGTCCATGTTACCGTTGTCTGAGTTACCTCAACAACGATTTCCTCGAGTTTTCAAATAAATTTCGCCGAGTGACGAGGCATTTGGCTACCTTAAGAGAGTCATAGTTACTGTTGCCAGCTGCTCGACCTACCTACTTTCTTTCCACTCTTTAATTATTACTGTGGTCAGTCCTGCAGGAGCAATATGCCACTACATGTAAACCTTAACGTTGTCTGAGCTACCTTATCGAAGTTATCCTCGAGTTTTCAACAAAAATTTTACATGGTGACAATTCATTTGGCTACCTTAAGAGAGTCATAGTACTCCTGCCTGCTGCTCCCACTTTTCTAAGCCCATTCTCTCTATCATTCTTGCTATGGCCTGTCCTATGGAACCGATGTGCCACTATATGTCCACGTTAACGTCGTCTCTGTTACTCCCACTACGAGTCTCTCGAGTTAGCAAATGTACCTCGCCGGATGACGGGGCATTTGGCTACCTTAAGAGCGTCATAGTTACTGTAGCCAGCTGCTCCCCCTTCTTTGAATGTTTCCTGTCTTTAATGCGTACTGTGGGCAGTCCTGCAGAAGCGATATGCCACCACCTTTCCATGTTACCGTTGTCTGAGTAACCTCAACAACGATTTCCTCGAGTTTTCAAATAAATTTCGCCGAGTGACGAGGCATTTGGCTACCTTAAGAGAGTCATAGTTACTGTTGCCAGCTGCTCGACCTACTTTCTTTCTTTGCACTCTTTAATTATTACTGTGGTCAGTCCTGCAGGAGCAATAAGCCACTACATGTAAACCCTAACGTTGTCTGAGCTACCTTACCGAAGATATCCTCGAGTTTTCAAAAAAAAATGTCACATGTTGACGAAACATTTAACTACCTTAAGAGAGTCATAGTACTCCTGCCTGCTGCTCCCACTTTTCTAAGCCCATTCTCTCTATCATTCTTGCTATGGCCTGTCCTACGGAACCGATGTGCCACTATATGTCCACGTTAACGTCGTCTCTGTTACTCCCACTACGAGTCTCTCGAGTTAGCAAATGTACCTCGCCGGATGACGGGGCATTTGGCTACCTTAAGAGCGTCATAGTTACTGCAGCCAGCTGCTCCCCCTTCTTTGAATGTTTCCTGTCTTTAATGCGTACTGTGGGCAGTCCTGCAGAAGCGATATGCCACCACCTTTCCATGTTACCGTTGTCTGAGTAACCTCAACAACGATTTCCTCGAGTTTTCAAATAAATTTCGCCGAGTGACGAGGCATTTGGCTACCTTAAGAGAGTCATAGTTACTGTTGCCAGCTGCTCGACCTACTTTCTTTCTTTCCACTCTTTAATTATTACTGTGGTCAGTCCTGCAGGAGCAATAAGCCACTACATGTAAACCCTAACGTTGTCTGAGCTACCTTACCGAAGATATCCTCGAGTTTTCAAAAAAAAATGTCACATGTTGACGAAACATTTAACTACCTTAAGAGAGTCATAGTACTCCTGCCTGCTGCTCCCACTTTTCTAAGCCCATTCTCTCTATCATTCTTGCTATGGCCTGTCCTACGGAACCGATGTGCCACTATATGTCCACGTTAACGTCGTCACTGTTATTCCCACTACGAGTCTCTCGAGTTAGCAAATGTACCTCGCCGGATGACGAGCCATTTGACTACCTTAAGAGAGTCATAGTTACTGCAGCCAGCTGCTCCCCCGTCTTTGAATCTTTCCTCTCTTTAATTCGTACTGTGGTGTCCTGCAGAAGCGATACGCCACCACCTATCCATGTTACCGTTGTCTGAGTTACTTCAACGACGATTTCCTCGAGTTTTCAAATAAATTTCGCCGAGTGACGAGGCATTTGGCTACCTTAAGAGAGTCATAGTTACTGCTGCCAGCTGCTCGACCTACTTTCTTTCTTTCCACTCTTTAATTATTACTGTGGTCAGTCCTGCAGGAGCAATATGCCACTACATGTAAACCTTAACGTTGTCTGAGCTACCTTAACGAAAATATCCTCGAGTTTTCAAAAAAAATTTTAAATGGTGACGAGGCATTTGGCTACCTTAAGGGAGTTATAGTACCCCTGCCTGCTGCTCCCACTTTTCTAAGCCCTTTCTCTCTATCATTCTTGCTATGGCTGTCCTACAGAACCGATGTGCCACTATATGTCCTCGTCAACGTCGTCTCTGTTACTCCCACTACGAGTCTCTAGAGTTAGCAAATGTACCTCGCCGGATGACGAGGTATTTGGCTGCCTTATAAGCGTCATAGTTACTGCAGCCAGCTGCTCCCCCTTCTTTGAATCTTTCCTCCCTTTAAATCGTACTGTGGTCAGTCCTGCAGAAGCGATACGCCACCACCTGTCCATGTTACCGTTGTCTGAGTTACCTCAACAACGATTTCCTCGAGTTTTCAAATAAATTTCGCCGAGTGACGAGGCATTTGCCTACCTTAAGAGAGTCATAGTTACTGTTGCCAGCTGCTCGACCTACCTACTTTCTTTCCACTCTTTAATTATTACTGTGGTCAGTCCTGCAGGAGCAATATGCCACTACATGTAAACCTTAACGTTGTCTGAGCTACCTTATCGAAGTTATCCTCGAGTTTTCAACAAAAATTTTACATGGTGACAATTCATTTGGCTACCTTAAGAGAGTCATAGTACTCCTGCCTGCTGCTCCCACTTTTCTAAGCCCATTCTCTCTATCATTCTTGCTATGGCCTGTCCTATGGAACCGATGTGCCACTATATGTCCACGTTAACGTCGTCTCTGTTACTCCCACTACGAGTCTCTCGAGTTAGCAAATGTACCTCGCCGGATGACGGGGCATTTGGCTACCTTAAGAGCGTCATAGTTACTGCAGCCAGCTGCTCCCCCTTCTTTGTATGTTTCCTGTCTTTAATGCGTACTGTGGGCAGTCCTGCAGAAGCGATATGCCACCACCTTTCCATGTTACCGTTGTCTGAGTAACCTCAACAACGATTTCCTCGAGTTTTCAAATAAATTTCGCCGAGTGACGAGGCATTTGGCTACCTTAAGAGAGTCATAGTTACTGTTGCCAGCTGCTCGACCTACTTTCTTTCTTTCCACTCTTTAATTATTACTGTGGTCAGTCCTGCAGGAGCAATAAGCCACTACATGTAAACCCTAACGTTGTCTGACCTACCTTACCGAAGATATCCTCGAGTTTTCAAAAAAAAATGTCACATGTTGACGAAACATTTAACTACCTTAAGAGAGTCATAGTACTCCTGCCTGCTGCTCCCACTTTTCTAAGCCCATTCTCTCTATCATTCTTGCTATGGCCTGTCCTACGGAACCGATGTGCCACTATATGTCCACGTTAACGTCGTCTCTGTTACTCCCACTACGAGTCTCTCGAGTTAGCAAATGTACCTCGCCGGATGACGAGGCATTTGGCTACCTTAAGAACGTCATAGTTACTGCAGCCAGCTGCTCCCCCTTCTTTGAATGTTTCCTGTCTTTAATGCGTACTGTGGGCAGTCCTGCAGAAGCGATATGCCACCACCTTTCCATGTTACCGTTGTCTGAGTAACCTCAACAACGATTTCCTCGAGTTTTCAAATAAATTTCGCCGAGTGACGAGGCATTTGGCTACCTTAAGAGAGTCATAGTTACTGTTGCCAGCTGCTCGACCTACTTTCTTTCTTTCCACTCTTTAATTATTACTGTGGTCAGTCCTGCAGGAGCAATAAGCCACTACATGTAAACCCTAACGTTGTCTGAGCTACCTTACCGAAGATATCCTCGAGTTTTCAAAAAAAAATGTCACATGTTGACGAAACATTTAACTACCTTAAGAGAGTCATAGTACTCCTGCCTGCTGCTCCCACTTTTCTAAGCCCATTCTCTCTATCATTCTTGCTATGGCCTGTCCTACGGAACCGATGTGCCACTATATGTCCACGTTAACGTCGTCACTGTTATTCCCACTACGAGTCTCTCGAGTTAGCAAATGTACCTCGCCGGATGACGAGCCATTTGACTACCTTAAGAGAGTCATAGTTACTGCAGCCAGCTGCTCCCCCGTCTTTGAATCTTTCCTCTCTTTAATTCGTACTGTGGTGTCCTGCAGAAGCGATACGCCACCACCTATCCATGTTACCGTTGTCTGAGTTACTTCAACGACGATTTCCTCGAGTTTTCAAATAAATTTCGCCGAGTGACGAGGCATTTGGCTACCTTAAGAGAGTCATAGTTACTGCTGCCAGCTGCTCGACCTACTTTCTTTCTTTCCACTCTTTAATTATTACTGTGGTCAGTCCTGCAGGAGCAATATGCCACTACATGTAAACCTTAACGTTGTCTGAGCTACCTTAACGAAAATATCCTCGAGTTTTCAAAAAAAATTTTAAATGGTGACGAGGCATTTGGCTACCTTAAGGGAGTTATAGTACCCCTGCCTGCTGCTCCCACTTTTCTAAGCCCTTTCTCTCTATCATTCTTGCTATGGCTGTCCTACAGAACCGATGTGCCACTATATGTCCTCGTCAACGTCGTCTCTGTTACTCCCACTACGAGTCTCTAGAGTTAGCAAATGTACCTCGCCGGATGACGAGGTATTTGGCTGCCTTATAAGCGTCATAGTTACTGCAGCCAGCTGCTCCCCCTTCTTTGAATCTTTCCTCCCTTTAAATCGTACTGTGGTCAGTCCTGCAGAAGCGATACGCCACCACCTGTCCATGTTACCGTTGTCTGAGTTACCTCAACAACGATTTCCTCGAGTTTTCAAATAAATTTCGCCGAGTGACGAGGCATTTGGCTACCTTAAGAGAGTCATAGTTACTGTTGCCAGCTGCTCGACCTACCTACTTTCTTTCCACTCTTTAATTATTACTGTGGTCAGTCCTGCAGGAGCAATATGCCACTACATGTAAACCTTAACGTTGTCTGAGCTACCTTATCGAAGTTATCCTCGAGTTTTCAACAAAAATTTTACATGGTGACAATTCATTTGGCTACCTTAAGAGAGTCATAGTACTCCTGCCTGCTGCTCCCACTTTTCTAAGCCCATTCTCTCTATCATTCTTGCTATGGCCTGTCCTATGGAACCGATGTGCCACTATATGTCCACGTTAACGTCGTCTCTGTTACTCCCACTACGAGTCTCTCGAGTTAGCAAATGTACCTCGCCGGATGACGGGGCATTTGGCTACCTTAAGAGCGTCATAGTTACTGCAGCCAGCTGCTCCCCCTTCTTTGAATGTTTCCTGTCTTTAATGCGTACTGTGGGCAGTCCTGCAGAAGCGATATGCCACCACCTTTCCATGTTACCGTTGTCTGAGTAACCTCAACAACGATTTCCTCGAGTTTTCAAATAAATTTCGCCGAGTGACGAGGCATTTGGCTACCTTAAGAGAGTCATAGTTACTGTTGCCAGCTGCTCGACCTACTTTCTTTCTTTCCACTCTTTAATTATTACTGTGGTCAGTCCTGCAGGAGCAATAAGCCACTACATGTAAACCCTAACGTTGTCTGAGCTACCTTACCGAAGATATCCTCGAGTTTTCAAAAAAAAATGTCACATGTTGACGAAACATTTAACTACCTTAAGAGAGTCATAGTACTCCTGCCTGCTGCTCCCACTTTTCTAAGCCCATTCTCTCTATCATTCTTGCTATGGCCTGTCCTACGGAACCGATGTGCCACTATATGTCCACGTTAACGTCGTCTCTGTTACTCCCACTACGAGTCTCTCGAGTTAGCAAATGTACCTCGCCGGATGACGGGGCATTTGGCTACCTTAAGAGCGTCATAGTTACTGCAGCCAGCTGCTCCCCCTTCTTTGAATGTTTCCTGTCTTTAATGCGTACTGTGGGCAGTCCTGCAGAAGCGATATGCCACCACCTTTCCATGTTACCGTTGTCTGAGTAACCTCAACAACGATTTCCTCGAGTTTTCAAATAAATTTCGCCGAGTGACGAGGCATTTGGCTACCTTAAGAGAGTCATAGTTACTGTTGCCAGCTGCTCGACCTACTTTCTTTCTTTCCACTCTTTAATTATTACTGTGGTCAGTCCTGCAGGAGCAATAAGCCACTACATGTAAACCCTAACGTTGTCTGAGCTACCTTACCGAAGATATCCTCGAGTTTTCAAAAAAAAATGTCACATGTTGACGAAACATTTAACTACCTTAAGAGAGTCATAGTACTCCTGCCTGCTGCTCCCACTTTTCTAAGCCCATTCTCTCTATCATTCTTGCTATGGCCTGTCCTACGGAACCGATGTGCCACTATATGTCCACGTTAACGTCGTCACTGTTATTCCCACTACGAGTCTCTCGAGTTAGCAAATGTACCTCGCCGGATGACGAGCCATTTGACTACCTTAAGAGAGTCATAGTTACTGCAGCCAGCTGCTCCCCCGTCTTTGAATCTTTCCTCTCTTTAATTCGTACTGTGGTGTCCTGCAGAAGCGATACGCCACCACCTATCCATGTTACCGTTGTCTGAGTTACTTCAACGACGATTTCCTCGAGTTTTCAAATAAATTTCGCCGAGTGACGAGGCATTTGGCTACCTTAAGAGAGTCATAGTTACTGCTGCCAGCTGCTCGACCTACTTTCTTTCTTTCCACTCTTTAATTATTACTGTGGTCAGTCCTGCAGGAGCAATATGCCACTACATGTAAACCTTAACGTTGTCTGAGCTACCTTAACGAAAATATCCTCGAGTTTTCAAAAAAAATTTTAAATGGTGACGAGGCATTTGGCTACCTTAAGGGAGTTATAGTACCCCTGCCTGCTGCTCCCACTTTTCTAAGCCCTTTCTCTCTATCATTCTTGCTATGGCTGTCCTACAGAACCGATGTGCCACTATATGTCCTCGTCAACGTCGTCTCTGTTACTCCCACTACGAGTCTCTAGAGTTAGCAAATGTACCTCGCCGGATGACGAGGTATTTGGCTGCCTTATAAGCGTCATAGTTACTGCAGCCAGCTGCTCCCCCTTCTTTGAATCTTTCCTCCCTTTAAATCGTACTGTGGTCAGTCCTGCAGAAGCGATACGCCACCACCTGTCCATGTTACCGTTGTCTGAGTTACCTCAACAACGATTTCCTCGAGTTTTCAAATAAATTTGCCGAGTGACGAGGCATTTGCCTACCTTAAGAGAGTCATAGTTACTGTTGCCAGCTGCTCGACCTACCTACTTTCTTTCCACTCTTTAATTATTACTGTGGTCAGTCCTGCAGGAGCAATATGCCACTACATGTAAACCTTAACGTTGTCTGAGCTACCTTATCGAAGTTATCCTCGAGTTTTCAACAAAAATTTTACATGGTGACAATTCATTTGGCTACCTTAAGAGAGTCATAGTACTCCTGCCTGCTGCTCCCACTTTTCTAAGCCCATTCTCTCTATCATTCTTGCTATGGCCTGTCCTATGGAACCGATGTGCCACTATATGTCCACGTTAACGTCGTCTCTGTTACTCCCACTACGAGTCTCTCGAGTTAGCAAATGTACCTCGCCGGATGACGGGGCATTTGGCTACCTTAAGAGCGTCATAGTTACTGCAGCCAGCTGCTCCCCCTTCTTTGAATGTTTCCTGTCTTTAATGCGTACTGTGGGCAGTCCTGCAGAAGCGATATGCCACCACCTTTCCATGTTACCGTTGTCTGAGTAACCTCAACAACGATTTCCTCGAGTTTTCAAATAAATTTCGCCGAGTGACGAGGCATTTGGCTACCTTAAGAGAGTCATAGTTACTGTTGCCAGCTGCTCGACCTACTTTCTTTCTTTCCACTCTTTAATTATTACTGTGGTCAGTCCTGCAGGAGCAATATGCCACTACATGTAAACCTTAACGTTGTCTGAGCTACCTTAACGAAAATATCCTCGTGTTTTCAAAAAAAATTTTAAATGGTGACGAGGCATTTGGCTACCTTAAGGGAGTTATAGTACCCCTGCCTGCTGCTCCCACTTTTCTAAGCCCATTCTCTCTATCATTCTTGCTATGGCCTGTCCTACGGAACCGATGTGCCACTATATGTCCACGTTAACGTCGTCTCTGTTACTCCCACTACGAGTCTCTCGAGTTAGCAAATGTACCTCGCCGGATGACGGGGCATTTGGCTACCTTAAGAGCGTCATAGTTACTGCAGCCAGCTGCTCCCCCTTCTTTGTATGTTTCCTGTCTTTAATGCGTACTGTGGGCAGTCCTGCAGAAGCGATATGCCACCACCTGTCCATGTTACCGTTGTCTGAGTAACCTCAACAACGATTTCCTCGAGTTTTCAAATAAATTTCGCCGAGTGACGAGGCATTTGGCCACCTTAAGAGAGTCATAGTTACTGTTGCCAGCTGCTCGACCTACTTTCTTTCTTTCTTCTCTTTAATTATTACTGTGGTCAGTCCTGCAGGAGCAATAAGCCACTACATGTAAACCCTAACGTTGTCTGACCTACCTTACCGAAGATATCCTCGAGTTTTCAAAAAAAAATGTCACATGTTGACGAAACATTTAACTACCTTAAGAGAGTCATAGTACTCCTGCCTGCTGCTCCCACTTTTCTAAGCCCATTCTCTCTATCATTCTTGCTATGGCCTGTCCTACGGAACCGATGTGCCACTATATGTCCACGTTAACGTCGTCACTGTTATTCCCACTACGAGTCTCTCGAGTTAGAAAATGTACCTCGCCGGATGACGAGCCATTTGACTACCTTAAGAGAGTCATAGTTACTGCAGCCAGCTGCTCCCCCGTCTTTGAATCTTTCCTCTCTTTAATTCGTACTGTGGTGTCCTGCAGAAGCGATACGCCACCACCTATCCATGTTACCGTTGTCTGAGCTACTTCAACGACGATTTCCTCGAGTTTTCAAATAAATTTCGCCGAGTGACGAGGCATTTGGCTACCTTAAGAGAGTCATAGTTACTGCTGCCAGCTGCTCGACCTACTTTCTTTCTTTCCACTCTTTAATTATTACTGTGGTCAGTCCTGCAGGAGCAATATGCCACTACATGTAAACCTTAACGTTGTCTGAGCTACCTTAACGAAAATATCCTCGAGTTTTCAAAAAAAATTTTAAATGGTGACGAGGCATTTGGCTACCTTAAGGGAGTTATAGTACCCCTGCCTGCTGCTCCCACTTTTCTAAGCCCTTTCTCTCTATCATTCTTGCTATGGCTGTCCTACAGAACCGATGTGCCACTATATGTCCTCGTCAACGTCGTCTCTGTTACTCCCACTACGAGTCTCTAGAGTTAGCAAATGTACCTCGCCGGATGACGAGGTATTTGGCTGCCTTATAAGCGTCATAGTTACTGCAGCCAGCAGCTCCCCCTTCTTTGAATCTTTCCTCCCTTTAAATCGTACTGTGGTCAGTCCTACAGAAGCGATACGCCACCACCTGTCCATGTTACCGTTGTCTGAGTTACCTCAACAACGATTTCCTCGAGTTTTCAAATAAATTTGCCGAGTGACGAGGCATTTGGCTACCTTAAGAGAGTCATAGTTACTGTTGCCAGCTGCTCGACCTACCTACTTTCTTTCCACTCTTTAATTATTACTGTGGTCAGTCCTGCAGGAGCAATATGCCACTACATGTAAACCTTAACGTTGTCTGAGCTACCTTATCGAAGTTATCCTCGAGTTTTCAACAAAAATTTTACATGGTGACAATTCATTTGGCTACCTTAAGAGAGTCATAGTACTCCTGCCTGCTGCTCCCACTTTTCTAAGCCCATTCTCTCTATCATTCTTGCTATGGCCCGTCCTATGGAACCGATGTGCCACTATATGTCCACGTTAACGTCGTCTCTGTTACTCCCACTACGAGTCTCTCGAGTTAGCAAATGTACCTCGCCGGATGACGGGGCATTTGGCTACCTTAAGAGCGTCATAGTTACTGCAGCCAGCTGCTCCCCCTTCTTTGAATGTTTCCTGTCTTTAATGCGTACTGTGGGCAGTCCTGCAGAAGCGATATGCCACCACCTTTCCATGTTACCGTTGTCTGAGTTACCTCAACAACGATTTCCTCGAGTTTTCAAATAAATTTGCCGAGTGACGAGGCATTTGGCTACCTTAAGAGAGTCATAGTTACTGTTGCCAGCTGCTCGACCTACCTACTTTCTTTCCACTCTTTAATTATTACTGTGGTCAGTCCTGCAGGAGCAATATGCCACTACATGTAAACCTTAACGTTGTCTGAGCTACCTTATCGAAGTTATCCTCGAGTTTTCAACAAAAATTTTACATGGTGACAATTCATTTGGCTACCTTAAGAGAGTCATAGTACTCCTGCCTGCTGCTCCCACTTTTCTAAGCCCATTCTCTCTATCATTCTTGCTATGGCCCGTCCTATGGAACCGATGTGCCACTATATGTCCACGTTAACGTCGTCTCTGTTACTCCCACTACGAGTCTCTCGAGTTAGCAAATGTACCTCGCCGGATGACGGGGCATTTGGCTACCTTAAGAGCGTCATAGTTACTGCAGCCAGCTGCTCCCCCTTCTTTGAATGTTTCCTGTCTTTAATGCGTACTGTGGGCAGTCCTGCAGAAGCGATATGCCACCACCTGTCCATGTTACCGTTGTCTGAGTAACCTCAACAACGATTTCCTCGAGTTTTCAAATAATTTTCGCCGAGTGACGAGGCATTTGGCTACCTTAAGAGAGTCATAGTTACTGTTGCCAGCTGCTCGACCTACTTTCTTTCTTTCCACTCTTTAATTATTACTGTGGTCAGTCCTGCAGGAGCAATAAGCCACTACATGTAAACCCTAACGTTGTCTGACCTACCTTACCGAAGATATCCTCGAGTTTTCAAAAAAAAATGTCACATGTTGACGAAACATTTAACTACCTTAAGAGAGTCATAGTACTCCTGCCTGCTGCTCCCACTTTTCTAAGCCCATTCTCTCTATCATTCTTGCTATGGCCTGTCCTACGGAACCGATGTGCCACTATATGTCCACGTTAACGTCGTCTCTGTTACTCCCACTACGAGTCTCTCGAGTTAGCAAATGTACCTCGCCGGATGACGAGGCATTTGGCTACCTTAAGAACGTCATAGTTACTGCAGCCAGCTGCTCCCCCTTCTTTGAATGTTTCCTGTCTTTAATGCGTACTGTGGGCAGTCCTGCAGAAGCGATATGCCACCACCTTTCCATGTTACCGTTGTCTGAGTAACCTCAACAACGATTTCCTCGAGTTTTCAAATAAATTTCGCCGAGTGACGAGGCATTTGGCTACCTTAAGAGAGTCATAGTTACTGTTGCCAGCTGCTCGACCTACTTTCTTTCTTTCCACTCTTTAATTATTACTGTGGTCAGTCCTGCAGGAGCAATAAGCCACTACATGTAAACCCTAACGTTGTCTGAGCTACCTTACCGAAGATATCCTCGAGTTTTCAAAAAAAAATGTCACATGTTGACGAAACATTTAACTACCTTAAGAGAGTCATAGTACTCCTGCCTGCTGCTCCCACTTTTCTAAGCCCATTCTCTCTATCATTCTTGCTATGGCCTGTCCTACGGAACCGATGTGCCACTATATGTCCACGTTAACGTCGTCACTGTTATTCCCACTACGAGTCTCTCGAGTTAGCAAATGTACCTCGCCGGATGACGAGCCATTTGACTACCTTAAGAGAGTCATAGTTACTGCAGCCAGCTGCTCCCCCGTCTTTGAATCTTTCCTCTCTTTAATTCGTACTGTGGTGTCCTGCAGAAGCGATACGCCACCACCTATCCATGTTACCGTTGTCTGAGCTACTTCAACGACGATTTCCTCGAGTTTTCAAATAAATTTCGCCGAGTGACGAGGCATTTGGCTACCTTAAGAGAGTCATAGTTACTGCTGCCAGCTGCTCGACCTACTTTCTTTCTTTCCACTCTTTAATTATTACTGTGGTCAGTCCTGCAGGAGCAATATGCCACTACATGTAAACCTTAACGTTGTCTGAGCTACCTTAACGAAAATATCCTCGAGTTTTCAAAAAAAATTTTAAATGGTGACGAGGCATTTGGCTACCTTAAGGGAGTTATAGTACCCCTGCCTGCTGCTCCCACTTTTCTAAGCCCTTTCTCTCTATCATTCTTGCTATGGCTGTCCTACAGAACCGATGTGCCACTATATGTCCTCGTCAACGTCGTCTCTGTTACTCCCACTACGAGTCTCTAGAGTTAGCAAATGTACCTCGCCGGATGACGAGGTATTTGGCTGCCTTATAAGCGTCATAGTTACTGCAGCCAGCTGCTCCCCCTTCTTTGAATCTTTCCTCCCTTTAAATCGTACTGTGGTCAGTCCAGCAGAAGCGATACGCCACCACCTGTCCATGTTACCGTTGTCTGAGTTACCTCAACAACGATTTCCTCGAGTTTTCAAATAAATTTGCCGAGTGACGAGGCATTTGGCTACCTTAAGAGCGTCATAGTTACTGTTGCCAGCTGCTCGACCTACCTACTTTCTTTCCACTCTTTAATTATTACTGTGGTCAGTCCTGCAGGAGCAATATGCCACTACATGTAAACCTTAACGTTGTCTGAGCTACCTTATCGAAGTTATCCTCGAGTTTTCAACAAAAATTTTACATGGTGACAATTCATTTGGCTACCTTAAGAGAGTCATAGTACTCCTGCCTGCTGCTCCCACTTTTCTAAGCCCATTCTCTCTATCATTCTTGCTATGGCCTGTCCTATGGAACCGATGTGCCACTATATGTCCACGTTAACGTCGTCTCTGTTACTCCCACTACGAGTCTCTCGAGTTAGCAAATGTACCTCGCCGGATGACGGGGCATTTGGCTACCTTAAGAGCGTCATAGTTACTGCAGCCAGCTGCTCCCCCTTCTTTGAATGTTTCCTGTCTTTAATGCGTACTGTGGGCAGTCCTGCAGAAGCGATATGCCACCACCTGTCCATGTTACCGTTGTCTGAGTAACCTCAACAACGATTTCCTCGAGTTTTCAAATAAATTTCGCCGAGTGACGAGGCATTTGGCTACCTTAAGAGAGTCATAGTTACTGTTGCCAGCTGCTCGACCTACTTTCTTTCTTTCCACTCTTTAATTATTACTGTGGTCAGTCCTGCAGGAGCAATAAGCCACTACATGTAAACCCTAACGTTGTCTGACCTACCTTACCGAAGATATCCTCGAGTTTTCAAAAAAAAATGTCACATGTTGACGAAACATTTAACTACCTTAAGAGAGTCATAGTACTCCTGCCTGCTGCTCCCACTTTTCTAAGCCCATTCTCTCTATCATTCTTGCTATGGCCTGTCCTACGGAACCGATGTGCCACTATATGTCCACGTTAACGTCGTCTCTGTTACTCCCACTACGAGTCTCTCGAGTTAGCAAATGTACCTCGCCGGATGACGGGGCATTTGGCTACCTTAAGAGCGTCATAGTTACTGCAGCCAGCTGCTCCCCCTTCTTTGAATGTTTCCTGTCTTTAATGCGTACTGTGGGCAGTCCTGCAGAAGCGATATGCCACCACCTTTCCATGTTACCGTTGTCTGAGTAACCTCAACAACGATTTCCTCGAGTTTTCAAATAAATTTCGCCGAGTGACGAGGCATTTGGCTACCTTAAGAGAGTCATAGTTACTGTTGCCAGCTGCTCGACCTACTTTCTTTCTTTCCACTCTTTAATTATTACTGTGGTCAGTCCTGCAGGAGCAATAAGCCACTACATGTAAACCCTAACGTTGTCTGAGCTACCTTACCGAAGATATCCTCGAGTTTTCAAAAAAAAATGTCACATGTTGACGAAACATTTAACTACCTTAAGAGAGTCATAGTACTCCTGCCTGCTGCTCCCACTTTTGTAAGCCCATTCTCTCTATCATTCTTGCTATGGCCTGTCCTACGGAACCGATGTGCCACTATATGTCCACGTTAACGTCGTCACTGTTATTCCCACTACGAGTCTCTCGAGTTAGCAAATGTACCTCGCCGGATGACGAGCCATTTGACTACCTTAAGAGAGTCATAGTTACTGCAGCCAGCTGCTCCCCCGTCTTTGAATCTTTCCTCTCTTTAATTCGTACTGTGGTGTCCTGCAGAAGCGATACGCCACCACCTATCCATGTTACCGTTGTCTGAGTTACTTCAACAACGATTTCCTCGAGTTTTCAAATAAATTTCGCCGAGTGACGAGGCATTTGGCTACCTTAAGAGAGTCATAGTTACTGTTGCCAGCTGCTCGACCTACCTACTTTCTTTCCACTCTTTAATTATTACTGTGGTCAGTCCTGCAGGAGCAATATGCCACTACATGTAAACCTTAACGTTGTCTGAGCTACCTTATCGAAGTTATCCTCGAGTTTTCAACAAAAATTTTACATGGTGACAATTCATTTGGCTACCTTAAGAGAGTCATAGTACTCCTGCCTGCTGCTCCCACTTTTCTAAGCCCATTCTCTCTATCATTCTTGCTATGGCCTGTCCTATGGAACCGATGTGCCACTATATGTCCACGTTAACGTCGTCTCTGTTACTCCCACTACGAGTCTCTCGAGTTAGCAAATGTACCTCGCCGGATGACGGGGCATTTGGCTACCTTAAGAGCGTCATAGTTACTGCAGCCAGCTGCTCCCCCTTCTTTGAATGTTTCCTGTCTTTAATGCGTACTGTGGGCAGTCCTGCAGAAGCGATACGCCACCACCTGTCCATGTTACCGTTGTCTGAGTTACCTCAACAACGATTTCCTCGAGTTTTCAAATAAATTTCGCCGAGTGACGAGGCATTTGGCTACCTTAAGAGAGTCATAGTTACTGTTGCCAGCTGCTCGACCTACTTTCTTTCTTTCCACTCTTTAATTATTACTGTGGTCAGTCCTGCAGGAGCAATATGCCACTACATGTAAACCTTAACGTTGTCTGAGCTACCTTAACGAAAATATCCTCGAGTTTTCAAAAAAAATTTTAAATGGTGACGAGGCATTTGGCTACCTTAAGGGAGTTATAGTACCCCTGCCTGCTGCTCCCACTTTTCTAAGCCCATTCTCTCTATCATTCTTGCTATGGCCTGTCCTACGGAACCGATGTGCCACGATATGTCCACGTTAACGTCGTCTTTGTTACTCCCACTACGAGTCTCTCGAGTTAGCAAATGTACCTCGCCGGATGACGGGGCATTTGGCTAACTTAAGAGCGTCATAGTTACTGCAGCCAGCTGCTCCCCCTTCTTTGAATGTTTCCTGTCTTTAATGCGTACTGTGGGCAGTCCTGCAGAAGCGATATGCCACCACCTGTCCATGTTACCGTTGTCTGAGTAACCTCAACAACGATTTCCTCGAGTTTTCAAATAAATTTCGCCGAGTGACGAGGCATTTGGCTACCTTAAGAGAGTCATAGTTACTGTTGCCAGCTGCTCGACCTACTTTCTTTCTTTCCACTCTTTAATTATTACTGTGGTCAGTCCTGCAGGAGCAATAAGCCACTACATGTAAACCCTAACGTTGTCTGACCTACCTTACCGAAGATATCCTCGAGTTTTCAAAAAAAAATGTCACATGTTGACGAAACATTTAACTACCTTAAGAGAGTCATAGTACTCCTGCCTGCTGCTCCCACTTTTCTAAGCCCATTCTCTCTATCATTCTTGCTATGGCCTGTCCTACGGAACCGATGTGCCACTATATGTCCACGTTAACGTCGTCTCTGTTACTCCCACTACGAGTCTCTCGAGTTAGCAAATGTACCTCGCCGGATGACGGGGCATTTGGCTACCTTAAGAGCGTCATAGTTACTGCAGCCAGCTGCTCCCCCTTCTTTGAATGTTTCCTGTCTTTAATGCGTACTGTGGGCAGTCCTGCAGAAGCGATATGCCACCACCTATCCATGTTACCGTTGTCTGAGTTACTTCAACAACGATTTCCTCGAGTTTTCAAATAAATTTCGCCGAGTGACGAGGCATTTGGCTACCTTAAGAGAGTCATAGTTACTGTTGCCAGCTGCTCGACCTACTTTCTTTCTTTCCACTCTTTAATTATTACTGTGGTCAGTCCTGCAGGAGCAATAAGCCACTACATGTAAACCTTAACGTTGTCTGAGCTACCTTAACGAAAATATCCTCGAGTTTTCAAAAAAAATTTTAAATGGTGACGAGGCATTTGGCTACCTTAAGGGAGTTATAGTACCCCTGCCTGCTGCTCCCACTTTTCTAAGCCCATTCTCTCTATCATTCTTGCTATGGCCTGTCCTACGGAACCGATGTGCCACTATATGTCCACGTTAACGTCGTCTCTGTTACTCCCACTACGAGTCTCTCGAGTTAGCAAATGTACCTCGCCGGATGACGGGGCATTTGGCTACCTTAAGAGCGTCATAGTTACTGCAGCCAGCTGCTCCCCCTTCTTTGAATGTTTCCTGTCTTTAATGCGTACTGTGGGCAGTCCAGCAGAAGCGATATGCCACCACCTGTCCATGTTACCGTTGTCTGAGTAACCTCAACAACGATTTCCTCGAGTTTTCAAATAAATTTCGCCGAGTGACGAGGCATTTGGCTACCTTAAGAGAGTCATAGTTACTGTTGCCAGCTGCTCGACCTACTTTCTTTCTTTCCACTCTTTAATTATTACTGTGGTCAGTCCTGCAGGAGCAATAAGCCACTACATGTAAACCCTAACGTTGTCTGACCTACCTTACCGAAGATATCCTCGAGTTTTCAAAAAAAAATGTCACATGTTGACGAAACATTTAACTACCTTAAGAGAGTCATAGTACTCCTGCCTGCTGCTCCCACTTTTCTAAGCCCATTCTCTCTATCATTCTTGCTATGGCCTGTCCTACGGAACCGATGTGCCACTATACGTCCACGTTAACGTCGTCTCTGTTACTCCCACTACGAGTCTCTCGAGTTAGCAAATGTACCTCGCCGGATGACGGGGCATTTGGCTACCTTAAGAACGTCATAGTTACTGCAGCCAGCTGCTCCCCCTTCTTTGAATGTTTCCTGTCTTTAATGCGTACTGTGGGCAGTCCTGCAGAAGCGATATGCCACCACCTTTCCATGTTACCGTTGTCTGAGTAACCTCAACAACGATTTCCTCGAGTTTTCAAATAAATTTCGCCGAGTGACGAGGCATTTGGCTACCTTAAGAGAGTCATAGTTACTGTTGCCAGCTGCTCGACCTACTTTCTTTCTTTCCACTCTTTAATTATTACTGTGGTCAGTCCTGCAGGAGCAATAAGCCACTACATGTAAACCCTAACGTTGTCTGAGCTACCTTACCGAAGATATCCTCGAGTTTTCAAAAAAAGGGAGTTATAGTACCCCTGCCTGCTGCTCCCACTTTTCTAAGCCCATTCTCTCTATCATTCTTGCTATGGCCTGTCCTACGGAACCGATGTGCCACTATATGTCCACGTTAACGTCGTCTCTGTTACTCCCACTACGAGTCTCTCGAGTTAGCAAATGTACCTCGCCGGATGACGGGGCATTTGGCTACCTTAAGAGCGTCATAGTTACTGCAGCCAGCTGCTCCCCCTTCTTTGAATGTTTCCTGTCTTTAATGCGTACTGTGGGCAGTCCTGCAGAAGCGATATGCCACCACCTGTCCATGTTACCGTTGTCTGAGTAACCTCAACAACGATTTCCTCGAGTTTTCAAATAAATTTCGCCGAGTGACGAGGCATTTGGCTACCTTAAGAGAGTCATAGTTACTGTTGCCAGCTGCTCGACCTACTTTCTTTCTTTCCACTCTTTAATTATTACTGTGGTCAGTCCTGCAGGAGCAATAAGCCACTACATGTAAACCCTAACGTTGTCTGACCTACCTTACCGAAGATATCCTCGAGTTTTCAAAAAAAAATGTCACATGTTGACGAAACATTTAACTACCTTAAGAGAGTCATAGTACTCCTGCCTGCTGCTCCCACTTTTCTAAGCCCATTCTCTCTATCATTCTTGCTATGGCCTGTCCTACGGAACCGATGTGCCACTATATGTCCACGTTAACGTCGTCTCTGTTACTCCCACTACGAGTCTCTCGAGTTAGCAAATGTACCTCGCCGGATGACGGGGCATTTGGCTACCTTAAGAACGTCATAGTTACTGCAGCCAGCTGCTCCCCCTTCTTTGAATGTTTCCTGTCTTTAATGCGTACTGTGGGCAGTCCTGCAGAAGCGACATGCCACCACCTTTCCATGTTACCGTTGTCTGAGTAACCTCAACAACGATTTCCTCGAGTTTTCAAATAAATTTCGCCGAGTGACGAGGCATTTGGCTACCTTAAGAGAGTCATAGTTACTGTTGCCAGCTGCTCGACCAACTTTCTTTCTTTCCACTCTTTAATTATTACTGTGGTCAGTCCTGCAGGAGCAATAAGCCACTACATGTAAACCTTAACGTTGTCTGAGCTACCTTAACGAAAATATCCTCGAGTTTTCAAACAAAATTTTAAATGGTGACGAGGCATTTGGCTACCTTAAGGGAGTTATAGTACCCCTGCCTGCTGCTCCCACTTTTCTAAGCCCTTTCTCTCTATCATTCTTGCTATGGCTGTCCTACAGAACCGATGTGCCACTATATGTCCTCGTCAACGTCGTCTCTGTTACTCCCACTACGAGTCTCTCGAGTTAGCAAATGTACCTCGCCGGATGACGGGGCATTTGGCTACCTTAAGAGCGTCATAGTTACTGCAGCCAGCTGCTCCCCCTTCTTTGAATGTTTCCTGTCTTTAATGCGTACTGTGGGCAGTCCTGCAGAAGCGATACGCCACCACCTGTCCATGTTACCGTTGTCTGAGTTACCTCAACAACGATTTCCTCGAGTTTTCAAATAAATTTCGCCGAGTGACGAGGCATTTGGCTACCTTAAGAGAGTCATAGTTACTGTTGCCAGCTGCTCGACCTACCTACTTTCTTTCCACTCTTTAATTATTACTGTGGTCAGTCCTGCAGGAGCAATATGCCACTACATGTAAACCTTAACGTTGTCTGAGCTACCTTATCGAAGTTATCCTCGAGTTTTCAACAAAAATTTTACATGGTGACAATTCATTTGGCTACCTTAAGAGAGTCATAGTACTCCTGCCTGCTGCTCCCACTTTTCTAAGCCCATTCTCTCTATCATTCTTGCTATGGCCTGTCCTACGGAACCGATGTGCCACTATATGTCCACGTTAACGTCGTCTCTGTTACTCCCACTACGAGTCTCTCGAGTTAGCAAATGTACCTCGCCGGATGACGGGGCATTTGGCTACCTTAAGAGCGTCATAGTTACTGCAGCCAGCTGCTCCCCCTTCTTTGAATGTTTCCTGTCTTTAATGCGTACTGTGGGCAGTCCTGCAGAAGCGATATGCCACCACCTTTCCATGTTACCGTTGTCTGAGTAACCTCAACAACGATTTCCTCGAGTTTTCAAATAAATTTCGCCGTGTGACGAGGCATTTGGCTACCTTAAGAGAGTCATAGTTACTGTTGCCAGCTGCTCGACCTACTTTCTTTCTTTCCACTCTTTAATTATTACTGTGGTCAGTCCTGCAGGAGCAATATGCCACTACATGTAAACCTTAACGTTGTCTGAGCTACCTTATCGAAGATATCCTCGAGTTTTCAACAAAAATTTTACATGGTGACAATTCATTTGGCTACCTTAAGAGAGTCATAGTACTCCTGCCTGCTGCTCCCACTTTTCTAAGCCCATTCTCTCTATCATTCTTGCTATGGCCTGTCCTACGGAACCGATGTGCCACTATATGTCCACGTTAACGTCGTCTCTGTTACTCCCACTACGAGTCTCTCGAGTTAGCAAATGTACCTCGCCGGATGACGGGGCATTTGGCTACCTTAAGAGCGTCATAGTTACTGCAGCCAGCTGCTCCCCCTTCTTTGAATCTTTCCTCCCTTTAAATCGTACTGTGGTCAGTCCTGCAGAAGCGATATGCCACCACCTGTCCATGTTACCGTTGTCTGAGTTACCTCAACAACGATTTCCCTGAGTTTTCAAAAAAATTTCGCCGAGTGACGTGGCATTTGGCTACCTTAAGAGAGTCATAGTTACTGTTGCCAGCTGCTCGACCTACTTTCTTTCTTTCCACTCTTTAATTATTACTGTGGTCAGTCCTGCAGGAGCAATAAGCCACTACATGTAAACCTTAACGTTGTCTGAGCTACCTTACCGAAGATATCCTCGAGTTTTCAAAAAAAAATGTCACATGTTGACGAAACATTTAACTACCTTAAGAGAGTCATAGTACTCCTGCCTGCTGCTCCCACTTTTCTAAGCCCATTCTCTCTATCATTCTTGCTATGGCCTGTCCTACGGAACCGATGTGCCACTATATGTCCACGTTAACGTCGTCTCTGTTACTCCCACTACGAGTCTCTCGAGTTAGCAAATGTACCTCGCCGGATGACGGGGCATTTGGCTACCTTAAGAGCGTCATAGTTACTGCAGCCAGCTGCTCCCCCTTCTTTGAATCTTTCCTCCCTTTAAATCGTACTGTGGTGTCCTGCAGAAGCGATACGCCACCACCTATCCATGTTACCGTTGTCTGAGTTACTTCAACGACGATTTCCTCGAGTTTTCAAATAAATTTCGCCGAGTGACGAGGCATTTGGCTACCTTAAGAGAGTCATAGTTACTGTTGCCAGCTGCTCGACCTACTTTCTTTCTTTCCACTCTTTAATTATTACTGTGGTCAGTCCTGCAGGAGCAATAAGCCACTACATGTAAACCTTAACGTTGTCTGAGCTACCTTACCGAAGATATCCTCGAGTTTTCAAAAAAAAATGTCACATGTTGACGAAACATTTAACTACCTTAAGAGAGTCATAGTACTCCTGCCTGCTGCTCCCACTTTTCTAAGCCCATTCTCTCTATCATTCTTGCTATGGCCTGTCCTACGGAACCGATGTGCCACTATACGTCCACGTTAACGTCGTCTCTGTTACTCCCACTACGAGTCTCTCGAGTTAGCAAATGTACCTCGCCGGATGACGGGGCATTTGGCTACCTTAAGAACGTCATAGTTACTGCAGCCAGCTGCTCCCCCTTCTTTGAATGTTTCCTGTCTTTAATGCGTACTGTGGGCAGTCCTGCAGAAGCGATATGCCACCACCTTTCCATGTTACCGTTGTCTGAGTAACCTCAACAACGATTTCCTCGAGTTTTCAAATAAATTTCGCCGAGTGACGAGGCATTTGCCTACCTTAAGAGAGTCATAGTTACTGTTGCCAGCTGCTCGACCTACTTTCTTTCCACTCTTTAATTATTACTGTGGTCAGTCGTGCAGGAGCAATAAGCCACTACATGTAAACCCTAACGTTGTCTGAGCTACCTTACCGAAGATATCCTCGAGTTTTCAAAAAAAGGGAGTTATAGTACCCCTGCCTGCTGCTCCCACTTTTCTAAGCCCATTCTCTCTATCATTCTTGCTATGGCCTGTCCTACGGAACCGATGTGCCACTATATGTCCACGTTAACGTCGTCTCTGTTACTCCCACTACGAGTCTCTCGAGTTAGCAAATGTACCTCGCCGGATGACGGGGCATTTGGCTACCTTAAGAGCGTCATAGTTACTGCAGCCAGCTGCTCCCCCTTCTTTGAATGTTTCCTGTCTTTAATGCGTACTGTGGGCAGTCCTGCAGAAGCGATATGCCACCACCTGTCCATGTTACCGTTGTCTGAGTAACCTCAACAACGATTTCCTCGAGTTTTCAAATAAATTTCGCCGAGTGACGAGGCATTTGGCTACCTTAAGAGAGTCATAGTTACTGTTGCCAGCTGCTCGACCTACTTTCTTTCTTTCCACTCTTTAATTATTACTGTGGTCAGTCCTGCAGGAGCAATAAGCCACTACATGTAAACCCTAACGTTGTCTGACCTACCTTACCGAAGATATCCTCGAGTTTTCAAAAAAAAATGTCACATGTTGACGAAACATTTAACTACCTTAAGAGAGTCATAGTACTCCTGCCTGCTGCTCCCACTTTTCTAAGCCCATTCTCTCTATCATTCTTGCTATGGCCTGTCCTACGGAACCGATGTGCCACTATATGTCCACGTTAACGTCGTCTCTGTTACTCCCACTACGAGTCTCTCGAGTTAGCAAATGTACCTCGCCGGATGACGGGGCATTTGGCTACCTTAAGAACGTCATAGTTACTGCAGCCAGCTGCTCCCCCTTCTTTGAATGTTTCCTGTCTTTAATGCGTACTGTGGGCAGTCCTGCAGAAGCGACATGCCACCACCTTTCCATGTTACCGTTGTCTGAGTAACCTCAACAACGATTTCCTCGAGTTTTCAAATAAATTTCGCCGAGTGACGAGGCATTTGGCTACCTTAAGAGAGTCATAGTTACTGTTGCCAGCTGCTCGACCTACTTTCTTTCTTTCCACTCTTTAATTATTACTGTGGTCAGTCCTGCAGGAGCAATAAGCCACTACATGTAAACCCTAACGTTGTCTGAGCTACCTTACCGAAGATATCCTCGAGTTTTCAAAAAAAAATGTCACATGTTGACGAAACATTTAACTACCTTAAGAGAGTCATAGTACTCCTGCCTGCTGCTCCCACTTTTCTAAGCCCATTCTCTCTATCATTCTTGCTATGGCCTGTCCTACGGAACCGATGTGCCACTATATGTCCACGTTAACGTCGTCACTGTTATTCCCACTACGAGTCTCTCGAGTTAGCAAATGTACCTCGCCGGATGACGAGCCATTTGACTACCTTAAGAGAGTCATAGTTACTGCAGCCAGCTGCTCCCCCGTCTTTGAATCTTTCCTCTCTTTAATTCGTACTGTTGTGTCCTGCAGAAGCGATACGCCACCACCTATCCATGTT
Source organism: Schistocerca serialis cubense (assembly GCF_023864345.2). Taxonomy (NCBI): domain Eukaryota; kingdom Metazoa; phylum Arthropoda; class Insecta; order Orthoptera; family Acrididae; genus Schistocerca; species Schistocerca serialis. Next base: position 962,362 of record NW_026048486.1, read on the forward strand.
ACCGTTGTCTGAGTTACTTCAACGACGATTTCCTCGAGTTTTCAAATAAATTTCGCCGAGTGACGAGGCATTTGGCTACCTTAAGAGAGTCATAGTTACTGCTGCCAGCTGCTCGACCTACTTTCTTTCTTTCCACTCTTTAATTATTACTGTGGTCAGTCCTGCAGGAGCAATATGCCACTACATGTAAACCTTAACGTTGTCTGAGCTACCTTAACGAAAATATCCTCGAGTTTTCAAAAAAAATTTTAAATGGTGACGAGGCATTTGGCTACCTTAAGGGAGTTATAGTACCCCTGCCTGCTGCTCCCACTTTTCTAAGCCCTTTCTCTCTATCATTCTTGCTATGGCTGTCCTACAGAACCGATGTGCCACTATATGTCCTCGTCAACGTCGTCTCTGTTACTCCCACTACGAGTCTCTCGAGTTAGCAAATGTACCTCGCCGGATGACGGGGCATTTGGCTACCTTAAGAGCGTCATAGTTACTGCAGCCAGCTGCTCCCCCTTCTTTGAATGTTTCCTGTCTTTAATGCGTACTGTGGGCAGTCCTGCAGAAGCGATACGCCACCACCTGTCCATGTTACCGTTGTCTGAGTTACCTCAACAACGATTTCCTCGAGTTTTCAAATAAATTTCGCCGAGTGACGAGGCATTTGGCTACCTTAAGAGAGTCATAGTTACTGTTGCCAGCTGCTCGACCTACTTTCTTTCTTTCCACTCTTTAATTATTACTGTGGTCAGTCCTGCAGGAGCAATAAGCCACTACATGTAAACCTTAACGTTGTCTGAGCTACCTTATCGAAGTTATCCTCGAGTTTTCAACAAAAATTTTACATGGTGACAATTCATTTGGCTACCTTAAGAGAGTCATAGTACTCCTGCCTGCTGCTCCCACTTTTCTAAGCCCATTCTCTCTATCATTCTTGCTATGGCCTGTCCTACGGAACCGATGTGCCACTATATGTCCACGTTAACGTCGTCTCTGTTACTCCCACTACGAGTCTCTCGAGTTAGCAAATGTACCTCGCCGGATGACGGGGCATTTGGCTACCTTAAGAGCGTCATAGTTACTGCAGCCAGCTGCTCCCCCTTCTTTGAATGTTTCCTGTCTTTAATGCGTACTGTGGGCAGTCCTGCAGAAGCGATATGCCACCACCTTTCCATGTTACCGTTGTCTGAGTAACCTCAACAACGATTTCCTCGAGTTTTCAAATAAATTTCGCCGTGTGACGAGGCATTTGGCTACCTTAAGAGAGTCATAGTTACTGTTGCCAGCTGCTCGACCTACTTTCTTTCTTTCCACTCTTTAATTATTACTGTGGTCAGTCCTGCAGGAGCAATATGCCACTACATGTAAACCTTAACGTTGTCTGAGCTACCTTATCGAAGATATCCTCGAGTTTTCAACAAAAATTTTACATGGTGACAATTCATTTGGCTACCTTAAGAGAGTCATAGTACTCCTGCCTGCTGCTCCCACTTTTCTAAGCCCATTCTCTCTATCATTCTTGCTATGGCCTGTCCTACGGAACCGATGTGCCACTATATGTCCACGTTAACGTCGTCTCTGTTACTCCCACTACGAGTCTCTCGAGTTAGCAAATGTACCTCGCCGGATGACGGGGCATTTGGCTACCTTAAGAGCGTCATAGTTACTGCAGCCAGCTGCTCCCCCTTCTTTGAATCTTTCCTCCCTTTAAATCGTACTGTGGTCAGTCCTGCAGAAGCGATATGCCACCACCTGTCCATGTTACCGTTGTCTGAGTTACCTCAACAACGATTTCCCTGAGTTTTCAAATAAATTTCGCCGAGTGACGAGGCATTTGGCTACCTTAAGAGAGTCATAGTTACTGTTGCCAGCTGCTCGACCTACTTTCTTTCTTTCCACTCTTTTATTATTACTGTGGTCAGTCCTGCAGGAGCAATAAGCCACTACATGTAAACCCTAACGTTGTCTGAGCTACCTTACCGAAGATATCCTCGAGTTTTCAAAAAAAAATGTCACATGTTGACGAAACATTTAACTACCTTAAGAGAGTCATAGTACTCCTGCCTGCTGCTCCCACTTTTCTAAGCCCATTCTCTCTATCATTCTTGCTATGGCCTGTCCTACGGAACCGATGTGCCACTATATGTCCACGTTAACGTCGTCTCTGTTACTCCCACTACGAGTCTCTCGAGTTAGCAAATGTACCTCGCCGGATGACGGGGCATTTGGCTACCTTAAGAGCGTCATAGTTACTGCAGCCAGCTGCTCCCCCTTCTTTGAATCTTTCCTCCCTTTAAATCGTACTGTGGTGTCCTGCAGAAGCGATACGCCACCACCTATCCATGTTACCGTTGTCTGAGTTACTTCAACGACGATTTCCTCGAGTTTTCAAATAAATTTCGCCGAGTGACGAGGCATTTGGCTACCTTAAGAGAGTCATAGTTACTGTTGCCAGCTGCTCGACCTACTTTCTTTCTTTCCACTCTTTAATTATTACTGTGGTCAGTCCTGCAGGAGCAATAAGCCACTACATGTAAACCTTAACGTTGTCTGAGCTACCTTACCGAAGATATCCTCGAGTTTTCAAAAAAAAATGTCACATGTTGACGAAACATTTAACTACCTTAAGAGAGTCATAGTACTCCTGCCTGCTGCTCCCACTTTTCTAAGCCCATTCTCTCTATCATTCTTGCTATGGCCTGTCCTACGGAACCGATGTGCCACTATATGTCCACGTTAACGTCGTCACTGTTATTCCCACTACGAGTCTCTCGAGTTAGCAAATGTACCTCGCCGGATGACGAGCCATTTGACTACCTTAAGAGAGTCATAGTTACTGCAGCCAGCTGCTCCCCCGTCTTTGAATCTTTCCTCTCTTTAATTCGTACTGTGGTGTCCTGCAGAAGCGATACGCCACCACCTATCCATGTTACCGTTGTCTGAGTTACTTCAACGACGATTTCCTCGAGTTTTCAAATAAATTTCGCCGAGTGACGAGGCATTTGGCTACCTTAAGAGAGTCATAGTTACTGCTGCCAGCTGCTCGACCTACTTTCTTTCTTTCCACTCTTTAATTATTACTGTGGTCAGTCCTGCAGGAGCAATATGCCACTACATGTAAACCTTAACGTTGTCTGAGCTACCTTAACGAAAATATCCTCGAGTTTTCAAAAAAAATTTTAAATGGTGACGAGGCATTTGGCTACCTTAAGGGAGTTATAGTACCCCTGCCTGCTGCTCCCACTTTTCTAAGCCCTTTCTCTCTATCATTCTTGCTATGGCTGTCCTACAGAACCCATGTGCCACTATATGTCCTCGTCAACGTCGTCTCTGTTACTCCCACTACGAGTCTCTAGAGTTAGCAAATGTACCTCGCCGGATGACGAGGTATTTGGCTGCCTTATAAGCGTCATAGTTACTGCAGCCAGCTGCTCCCCCTTCTTTGAATCTTTCCTCCCTTTAAATCGTACTGTGGTGTCCTGCAGAAGCGATACGCCACCACCTATCCATGTTACCGTTGTCTGAGTTACTTCAACGACGATTTCCTCGAGTTTTCAAATAAATTTCGCCGAGTGACGAGGCATTTGGCTACCTTAAGAGAGTCATAGTTACTGTTGCCAGCTGCTCGACCTACTTTCTTTCTTTCCACTCTTTAATTATTACTGTGGTCAGTCCTGCAGGAGCAATAAGCCACTACATGTAAACCTTAACGTTGTCTGAGCTACCTTACCGAAGATATCCTCGAGTTTTCAAAAAAAAATGTCACATGTTGACGAAACATTTAACTACCTTAAGAGAGTCATAGTACTCCTGCCTGCTGCTCCCACTTTTCTAAGCCCATTCTCTCTATCATTCTTGCTATGGCCTGTCCTACGGAACCGATGTGCCACTATATGTCCACGTTAACGTCGTCACTGTTATTCCCACTACGAGTCTCTCGAGTTAGCAAATGTACCTCGCCGGATGACGAGCCATTTGACTACCTTAAGAGAGTCATAGTTACTGCAGCCAGCTGCTCCCCCGTCTTTGAATCTTTCCTCTCTTTAATTCGTACTGTGGTGTCCTGCAGAAGCGATACGCCACCACCTATCCATGTTACCGTTGTCTGAGTTACTTCAACGACGATTTCCTCGAGTTTTCAAATAAATTTCGCCGAGTGACGAGGCATTTGGCTACCTTAAGAGAGTCATAGTTACTGCTGCCAGCTGCTCGACCTACTTTCTTTCTTTCCACTCTTTAATTATTACTGTGGTCAGTCCTGCAGGAGCAATATGCCACTACATGTAAACCTTAACGTTGTCTGAGCTACCTTAACGAAAATATCCTCGAGTTTTCAAAAAAAATTTTAAATGGTGACGAGGCATTTGGCTACCTTAAGGGAGTTATAGTACCCCTGCCTGCTGCTCCCACTTTTCTAAGCCCTTTCTCTCTATCATTCTTGCTATGGCTGTCCTACAGAACCCATGTGCCACTATATGTCCTCGTCAACGTCGTCTCTGTTACTCCCACTACGAGTCTCTAGAGTTAGCAAATGTACCTCGCCGGATGACGAGGTATTTGGCTGCCTTATAAGCGTCATAGTTACTGCAGCCAGCTGCTCCCCCTTCTTTGAATCTTTCCTCCCTTTAAATCGTACTGTGGTCAGTCCTGCAGAAGCGATACGCCACCACCTGTCCATGTTACCGTTGTCTGAGTTACCTCAACAACGATTTCCTCGAGTTTTCAAATAAATTTCGCCGAGTGACGAGGCATTTGGCTACCTTAAGAGAGTCATAGTTACTGTTGCCAGCTGCTCGACCTACCTACTTTCTTTCCACTCTTTAATTATTACTGTGGTCAGTCCTGCAGGAGCAGTATGCCACTACATGTAAACCTTAACGTTGTCTGAGCTACCTTATCGAAGTTATCCTCGAGTTTTCAACAAAAATTTTACATGGTGACAATTCATTTGGCTACCTTAAGAGAGTCATAGTACTCCTGCCTGCTGCTCCCACTTTTCTAAGCCCATTCTCTCTATCATTCTTGCTATGGCCTGTCCTACGGAACCGATGTGCCACTATATGTCCACGTTAACGTCGTCTCTGTTACTCCCACTACGAGTCTCTCGAGTTAGCAAATGTACCTCGCCGGATGACGGGGCATTTGGCTACCTTAAGAGCGTCATAGTTACTGCAGCCAGCTGCTCCCCCTTCTTTGAATGTTTCCTGTCTTTAATGCGTACTGTGGGCAGTCCTGCAGAAGCGATATGCCACCACCTTTCCATGTTACCGTTGTCTGAGTAACCTCAACAGCGATTTCCTCGAGTTTTCAAATAAATTTCGCCGAGTGACGAGGCATTTGGCTACCTTAAGAGAGTCATAGTTACTGTTGCCAGCTGCTCGACCTACTTTCTTTCTTTCCATTCTTTAATTATTACTGTGGTCAGTCCTGCAGGAGCAATAAGCCACTACATGTAAACCTTAACTTTGTCTGGCGCTACCTTACCGAAGATATCCTCGAGTTTTCAAAAAAAAATGTCACATGTTGACGAAACATTTAACTACCTTAAGAGAGTCATAGTACTCCTGCCTGCTGCTCCCACTTTTCTAAGCCCATTCTCTCTATCATTCTTGCTATGGCCTGTCCTACGGAACCGATGTGCCACTATATGTCCACGTTAACGTCGTCACTGTTATTCCCACTACGAGTCTCTCGAGTTAGCAAATGTACCTCGCCGGATGACGAGCCATTTGACTACCTTAAGAGAGTCATAGTTACTGCAGCCAGCTGCTCCCCCGTCTTTGAATCTTTCCTCTCTTTAATTCGTACTGTGGTGTCCTGCAGAAGCGATACGCCACCACCTATCCATGTTACCGTTGTCTGAGTTACTTCAACGACGATTTCCTCGAGTTTTCAAATAAATTTCGCCGAGTGACGAGGCATTTGGCTACCTTAAGAGAGTCATAGTTACTGCTGCCAGCTGCTCGACCTACTTTCTTTCTTTCCACTCTTTAATTATTACTGTGGTCAGTCCTGCAGGAGCAATATGCCACTACATGTAAACCTTAACGTTGTCTGAGCTACCTTAACGAAAATATCCTCGAGTTTTCAAAAAAAATTTTAAATGGTGACGAGGCATTTGGCTACCTTAAGGGAGTTATAGTACCCCTGCCTGCTGCTCCCACTTTTCTAAGCCCTTTCTCTCTATCATTCTTGCTATGGCTGTCCTACAGAACCGATGTGCCACTATATGTCCTCGTCAACGTCGTCTCTGTTACTCCCACTACGAGTCTCTAGAGTTAGCAAATGTACCTCGCCGGATGACGAGGTATTTGGCTGCCATATAAGCGTCATAGTTACTGCAGCCAGCTGCTCCCCCTTCTTTGAATGTTTCCTGTCTTTAATGCGTACTGTGGGCAGTCCTGCAGAAGCGATATGCCACCACCTTTCCATGTTACCGTTGTCTGAGTAACCTCAACAACGATTTCCTCGAGTTTTCAAATAAATTTCGCCGTGTGACGAGGCATTTGGCTACCTTAAGAGAGTCATAGTTACTGCTGCCAGCTGCTCGACCTACTTTCTTTCTTTCCACTCTTTAATTATTACTGTGGTCAGTCCTGCAGGAGCAATATGCCACTACATGTAAACCTTAACGTTGTCTGAGCTACCTTATCGAAGATATCCTCGAGTTTTCAACAAAAATTTTACATGGTGACAATTCATTTGGCTACCTTAAGAGAGTCATAGTACTCCTGCCTGCTGCTCCCACTTTTCTAAGCCCATTCTCTCTATCATTCTTGCTATGGCCTGTCCTACGGAACCGATGTGCCACTATATGTCCACGTTAACGTCGTCTCTGTTACTCCCACTACGAGTCTCTCGAGTTAGCAAATGTACCTCGCCGGATGACGGGGCATTTGGCTACCTTAAGAGCGTCATAGTTACTGCAGCCAGCTGCTCCCCCTTCTTTGAATCTTTCCTCCCTTTAAATCGTACTGTGGTCAGTCCTGCAGAAGCGATATGCCACCACCTGTCCATGTTACCGTTGTCTGAGTTACCTCAACAACGATTTCCCTGAGTTTTCAAATAAATTTCGCCGAGTGACGAGGCATTTGGCTACCTTAAGAGAGTCATAGTTACTGTTGCCAGCTGCTCGACCTACTTTCTTTCTTTCCACTCTTTTATTATTACTGTGGTCAGTCCTGCAGGAGCAATAAGCCACTACATGTAAACCTTAACGTTGTCTGAGCTACCTTACCGAAGATATCCTCGAGTTTTCAAAAAAAAATGTCACATGTTGACGAAACATTTAACTACCTTAAGAGAGTCATAGTACTCCTGCCTGCTGCTCCCACTTTTCTAAGCCCATTCTCTCTATCATTCTTGCTATGGCCTGTCCTACGGAACCGATGTGCCACTATATGTCCACGTTAACGTCGTCTCTGTTACTCCCACTACGAGTCTCTCGAGTTAGCAAATGTACCTCGCCGGATGACGGGGCATTTGGCTACCTTAAGAGCGTCATAGTTACTGCAGCCAGCTGCTCCCCCTTCTTTGAATCTTTCCTCCCTTTAAATCGTACTGTGGTGTCCTGCAGAAGCGATACGCCACCACCTATCCATGTTACCGTTGTCTGAGTTACTTCAACGACGATTTCCTCGAGTTTTCAAATAAATTTCGCCGAGTGACGAGGCATTTGGCTACCTTAAGAGAGTCATAGTTACTGTTGCCAGCTGCTCGACCTACTTTCTTTCTTTCCACTCTTTAATTATTACTGTGGTCAGTCCTGCAGGAGCAATAAGCCACTACATGTAAACCTTAACGTTGTCTGAGCTACCTTACCGAAGATATCCTCGAGTTTTCAAAAAAAAATGTCACATGTTGACGAAACATTTAACTACCTTAAGAGAGTCATAGTACTCCTGCCTGCTGCTCCCACTTTTCTAAGCCCATTCTCTCTATCATTCTTGCTATGGCCTGTCCTACGGAACCGATGTGCCACTATATGTCCACGTTAACGTCGTCACTGTTATTCCCACTACGAGTCTCTCGAGTTAGCAAATGTACCTCGCCGGATGACGAGCCATTTGACTACCTTAAGAGAGTCATAGTTACTGCAGCCAGCTGCTCCCCCGTCTTTGAATCTTTCCTCTCTTTAATTCGTACTGTGGTGTCCTGCAGAAGCGATACGCCACCACCTATCCATGTTACCGTTGTCTGAGTTACTTCAACGACGATTTCCTCGAGTTTTCAAATAAATTTCGCCGAGTGACGAGGCATTTGGCTACCTTAAGAGAGTCATAGTTACTGCTGCCAGCTGCTCGACCTACTTTCTTTCTTTCCACTCTTTAATTATTACTGTGGTCAGTCCTGCAGGAGCAATATGCCACTACATGTAAACCTTAACGTTGTCTGAGCTACCTTAACGAAAATATCCTCGAGTTTTCAAAAAAAATTTTAAATGGTGACGAGGCATTTGGCTACCTTAAGGGAGTTATAGTACCCCTGCCTGCTGCTCCCACTTTTCTAAGCCCTTTCTCTCTATCATTCTTGCTATGGCTGTCCTACAGAACCCATGTGCCACTATATGTCCTCGTCAACGTCGTCTCTGTTACTCCCACTACGAGTCTCTAGAGTTAGCAAATGTACCTCGCCGGATGACGAGGTATTTGGCTGCCTTATAAGCGTCATAGTTACTGCAGCCAGCTGCTCCCCCTTCTTTGAATCTTTCCTCCCTTTAAATCGTACTGTGGTCAGTCCTGCAGAAGCGATACGCCACCACCTGTCCATGTTACCGTTGTCTGAGTTACCTCAACAACGATTTCCTCGAGTTTTCAAATAAATTTCGCCGAGTGACGAGGCATTTGGCTACCTTAAGAGAGTCATAGTTACTGTTGCCAGCTGCTCGACCTACCTACTTTCTTTCCACTCTTTAATTATTACTGTGGTCAGTCCTGCAGGAGCAGTATGCCACTACATGTAAACCTTAACGTTGTCTGAGCTACCTTATCGAAGTTATCCTCGAGTTTTCAACAAAAATTTTACATGGTGACAATTCATTTGGCTACCTTAAGAGAGTCATAGTACTCCTGCCTGCTGCTCCCACTTTTCTAAGCCCATTCTCTCTATCATTCTTGCTATGGCCTGTCCTACGGAACCGATGTGCCACTATATGTCCACGTTAACGTCGTCTCTGTTACTCCCACTACGAGTCTCTCGAGTTAGCAAATGTACCTCGCCGGATGACGGGGCATTTGGCTACCTTAAGAGCGTCATAGTTACTGCAGCCAGCTGCTCCCCCTTCTTTGAATGTTTCCTGTCTTTAATGCGTACTGTGGGCAGTCCTGCAGAAGCGATATGCCACCACCTTTCCATGTTACCGTTGTCTGAGTAACCTCAACAACGATTTCCTCGAGTTTTCAAATAAATTTCGCCGAGTGACGAGGCATTTGGCTACCTTAAGAGAGTCATAGTTACTGTTGCCAGCTGCTCGACCTACTTTCTTTCTTTCCATTCTTTAATTATTACTGTGGTCAGTCCTGCAGGAGCAATAAGCCACTACATGTAAACCTTAACTTTGTCTGAGCTACCTTACCGAAGATATCCTCGAGTTTTCAAAAAAAAATGTCACATGTTGACGAAACATTTAACTACCTTAAGAGAGTCATAGTACTCCTGCCTGCTGCTCCCACTTTTCTAAGCCCATTCTCTCTATCATTCTTGCTATGGCCTGTCCTACGGAACCGATGTGCCACTATATGTCCACGTTAACGTCGTCACTGTTATTCCCACTACGAGTCTCTCGAGTTAGCAAATGTACCTCGCCGGATGACGAGCCATTTGACTACCTTAAGAGAGTCATAGTTACTGCAGCCAGCTGCTCCCCCGTCTTTGAATCTTTCCTCTCTTTAATTCGTACTGTGGTGTCCTGCAGAAGCGATACGCCACCACCTATCCATGTTACCGTTGTCTGAGTTACTTCAACGACGATTTCCTCGAGTTTTCAAATAAATTTCGCCGAGTGACGAGGCATTTGGCTACCTTAAGAGAGTCATAGTTACTGCTGCCAGCTGCTCGACCTACTTTCTTTCTTTCCACTCTTTAATTATTACTGTGGTCAGTCCTGCAGGAGCAATATGCCACTACATGTAAACCTTAACGTTGTCTGAGCTACCTTAACGAAAATATCCTCGAGTTTTCAAAAAAAATTTTAAATGGTGACGAGGCATTTGGCTACCTTAAGGGAGTTATAGTACCCCTGCCTGCTGCTCCCACTTTTCTAAGCCCTTTCTCTCTATCATTCTTGCTATGGCTGTCCTACAGAACCGATGTGCCACTATATGTCCTCGTCAACGTCGTCTCTGTTACTCCCACTACGAGTCTCTAGAGTTAGCAAATGTACCTCGCCGGATGACGAGGTATTTGGCTGCCATATAAGCGTCATAGTTACTGCAGCCAGCTGCTCCCCCTTCTTTGAATGTTTCCTGTCTTTAATGCGTACTGTGGGCAGTCCTGCAGAAGCGATATGCCACCACCTTTCCATGTTACCGTTGTCTGAGTAACCTCAACAACGATTTCCTCGAGTTTTCAAATAAATTTCGCCGTGTGACGAGGCATTTGGCTACCTTAAGAGAGTCATAGTTACTGTTGCCAGCTGCTCGACCTACTTTCTTTCTTTCCACTCTTTAATTATTACTGTGGTCAGTCCTGCAGGAGCAATATGCCACTACATGTAAACCTTAACGTTGTCTGAGCTACCTTATCGAAGATATCCTCGAGTTTTCAACAAAAATTTTACATGGTGACAATTCATTTGGCTACCTTAAGAGAGTCATAGTACTCCTGCCTGCTGCTCTCACTTTTCTAAGCCCATTCTCTCTATCATTCTTGCTATGGCCTGTCCTACGGAACCGATGTGCCACTATATGTCCACGTTAACGTCGTCTCTGTTACTCCCACTACGAGTCTCTCGAGTTAGCAAATGTACCTCGCCGGATGACGGGGCATTTGGCTACCTTAAGAGCGTCATAGTTACTGCAGCCAGCTGCTCCCCCTTCTTTGAATCTTTCCTCCCTTTAAATCGTACTGTGGTCAGTCCTGCAGAAGCGATATGCCACCACCTGTCCATGTTACCGTTGTCTGAGTTACCTCAACAACGATTTCCCTGAGTTTTCAAATAAATTTCGCCGAGTGACGAGGCATTTGGCTACCTTAAGAGAGTCATAGTTACTGTTGCCAGCTGCTCGACCTACTTTCTTTCTTTCCACTCTTTTATTATTACTGTGGTCAGTCCTGCAGGAGCAATAAGCCACTACATGTAAACCTTAACGTTGTCTGAGCTACCTTACCGAAGATATCCTCGAGTTTTCAAAAAAAAATGTCACATGTTGACGAAACATTTAACTACCTTAAGAGAGTCATAGTACTCCTGCCTGCTGCTCCCACTTTTCTAAGCCCATTCTCTCTATCATTCTTGCTATGGCCTGTCCTACGGAACCGATGTGCCACTATATGTCCACGTTAACGTCGTCTCTGTTACTCCCACTACGAGTCTCTCGAGTTAGCAAATGTACCTCGCCGGATGACGGGGCATTTGGCTACCTTAAGAGCGTCATAGTTACTGCAGCCAGCTGCTCCCCCTTCTTTGAATCTTTCCTCCCTTTAAATCGTACTGTGGTGTCCTGCAGAAGCGATACGCCACCACCTATCCATGTTACCGTTGTCTGAGTTACTTCAACGACGATTTCCTCGAGTTTTCAAATAAATTTCGCCGAGTGACGAGGCATTTGGCTACCTTAAGAGAGTCATAGTTACTGTTGCCAGCTGCTCGACCTACTTTCTTTCTTTCCACTCTTTAATTATTACTGTGGTCAGTCCTGCAGGAGCAATAAGCCACTACATGTAAACCTTAACGTTGTCTGAGCTACCTTACCGAAGATATCCTCGAGTTTTCAAAAAAAAATGTCACATGTTGACGAAACATTTAACTACCTTAAGAGAGTCATAGTACTCCTGCCTGCTGCTCCCACTTTTCTAAGCCCATTCTCTCTATCATTCTTGCTATGGCCTGTCCTACGGAACCGATGTGCCACTATATGTCCACGTTAACGTCGTCACTGTTATTCCCACTACGAGTCTCTCGAGTTAGCAAATGTACCTCGCCGGATGACGAGCCATTTGACTACCTTAAGAGAGTCATAGTTACTGCAGCCAGCTGCTCCCCCGTCTTTGAATCTTTCCTCTCTTTAATTCGTACTGTGGTGTCCTGCAGAAGCGATACGCCACCACCTATCCATGTTACCGTTGTCTGAGTTACTTCAACGACGATTTCCTCGAGTTTTCAAATAAATTTCGCCGAGTGACGAGGCATTTGGCTACCTTAAGAGAGTCATAGTTACTGCTGCCAGCTGCTCGACCTACTTTCTTTCTTTCCACTCTTTAATTATTACTGTGGTCAGTCCTGCAGGAGCAATATGCCACTACATGTAAACCTTAACGTTGTCTGAGCTACCTTAACGAAAATATCCTCGAGTTTTCAAAAAAAATTTTAAATGGTGACGAGGCATTTGGCTACCTTAAGGGAGTTATAGTACCCCTGCCTGCTGCTCCCACTTTTCTAAGCCCTTTCTCTCTATCATTCTTGCTATGGCTGTCCTACAGAACCCATGTGCCACTATATGTCCTCGTCAACGTCGTCTCTGTTACTCCCACTACGAGTCTCTAGAGTTAGCAAATGTACCTCGCCGGATGACGAGGTATTTGGCTGCCTTATAAGCGTCATAGTTACTGCAGCCAGCTGCTCCCCCTTCTTTGAATCTTTCCTCCCTTTAAATCGTACTGTGGTCAGTCCTGCAGAAGCGATACGCCACCACCTGTCCATGTTACCGTTGTCTGAGTTACCTCAACAACGATTTCCTCGAGTTTTCAAATAAATTTCGCCGAGTGACGAGGCATTTGGCTACCTTAAGAGAGTCATAGTTACTGTTGCCAGCTGCTCGACCTACCTACTTTCTTTCCACTCTTTAATTATTACTGTGGTCAGTCCTGCAGGAGCAGTATGCCACTACATGTAAACCTTAACGTTGTCTGAGCTACCTTATCGAAGTTATCCTCGAGTTTTCAACAAAAATTTTACATGGTGACAATTCATTTGGCTACCTTAAGAGAGTCATAGTACTCCTGCCTGCTGCTCCCACTTTTCTAAGCCCATTCTCTCTATCATTCTTGCTATGGCCTGTCCTACGGAACCGATGTGCCACTATATGTCCACGTTAACGTCGTCTCTGTTACTCCCACTACGAGTCTCTCGAGTTAGCAAATGTACCTCGCCGGATGACGGGGCATTTGGCTACCTTAAGAGCGTCATAGTTACTGCAGCCAGCTGCTCCCCCTTCTTTGAATGTTTCCTGTCTTTAATGCGTACTGTGGGCAGTCCTGCAGAAGCGATATGCCACCACCTTTCCATGTTACCGTTGTCTGAGTAACCTCAACAACGATTTCCTCGAGTTTTCAAATAAGTTTCGCCGAGTGACGAGGCATTTGGCTACCTTAAGAGAGTCATAGTTACTGTTGCCAGCTGCTCGACCTACTTTCTTTCTTTCCATTCTTTAATTATTACTGTGGTCAGTCCTGCAGGAGCAATAAGCCACTACATGTAAACCTTAACTTTGTCTGAGCTACCTTACCGAAGATATCCTCGAGTTTTCAAAAAAAAATGTCACATGTTGACGAAACATTTAACTACCTTAAGAGAGTCATAGTACTCCTGCCTGCTGCTCCCACTTTTCTAAGCCCATTCTCTCTATCATTCTTGCTATGGCCTGTCCTACGGAACCGATGTGCCACTATATGTCCACGTTAACGTCGTCACTGTTATTCCCACTACGAGTCTCTCGAGTTAGCAAATGTACCTCGCCGGATGACGAGCCATTTGACTACCTTAAGAGAGTCATAGTTACTGCAGCCAGCTGCTCCCCCGTCTTTGAATCTTTCCTCTCTTTAATTCGTACTGTGGTGTCCTGCAGAAGCGATACGCCACCACCTATCCATGTTACCGTTGTCTGAGTTACTTCAACGACGATTTCCTCGAGTTTTCAAATAAATTTCGCCGAGTGACGAGGCATTTGGCTACCTTAAGAGAGTCATAGTTACTGCTGCCAGCTGCTCGACCTACTTTCTTTCTTTCCACTCTTTAATTATTACTGTGGTCAGTCCTGCAGGAGCAATATGCCACTACATGTAAACCTTAACGTTGTCTGAGCTACCTTAACGAAAATATCCTCGAGTTTTCAAAAAAAATTTTAAATGGTGACGAGGCATTTGGCTACCTTAAGGGAGTTATAGTACCCCTGCCTGCTGCTCCCACTTTTCTAAGCCCTTTCTCTCTATCATTCTTGCTATGGCTGTCCTACAGAACCGATGTGCCACTATATGTCCTCGTCAACGTCGTCTCTGTTACTCCCACTACGAGTCTCTAGAGTTAGCAAATGTACCTCGCCGGATGACGAGGTATTTGGCTGCCATATAAGCGTCATAGTTACTGCAGCCAGCTGCTCCCCCTTCTTTGAATCTTTCCTCCCTTTAAATCGTACTGTGGTCAGTCCTGCAGAAGCGATACGCCACCACCTGTCCATGTTACCGTTGTCTGAGTTACCTCAACAACGATTTCCTCGAGTTTTCAAATAAATTTCGCCGAGTGACGAGGCATTTGGCTACCTTAAGAGAGTCATAGTTACTGTTGCCAGCTGCTCGACCTACCTACTTTCTTTCCACTCTTTAATTATTACTGTGGTCAGTCCTGCAGGAGCAATATGCCACTACATGTAAACCTTAACGTTGTCTGAGCTACCTTATCGAAGATATCCTCGAGTTTTCAACAAAAATTTTACATGGTGACAATTCATTTGGCTACCTTAAGAGAGTCATAGTACTCCTGCCTGCTGCTCCCACTTTTCTAAGCCCATTCTCTCTATCATTCTTGCTATGGCCTGTCCTACGGAACCGATGTGCCACTATATGTCCACGTTAACGTCGTCTCTGTTACTCCCACTACGAGTCTCTCGAGTTAGCAAATGTACCTCGCCGGATGACGGGGCATTTGGCTACCTTAAGAGCGTCATAGTTACTGCAGCCAGCTGCTCCCCCTTCTTTGAATGTTTCCTGTCTTTAATGCGTACTGTGGGCAGTCCTGCAGAAGCGATATGCCACCACCTGTCCATGTTACCGTTGTCTGAGTAACCTCAACAACGATTTCCTCGAGTTTTCAAATAAATTTCGCCGAGTGACGAGGCATTTGGCTACCTTAAGAGAGTCATAGTTACTGTTGCCAGCTGCTCGACCTACTTTCTTTCTTTCCACTCTTTAATTATTACTGTGGTCAGTCCTGCAGGAGCAATAAGCCACTACATGTAAACCCTAACGTTGTCTGACCTACCTTACCGAAGATATCCTCGAGTTTTCAAAAAAAAATGTCACATGTTGACGAAACATTTAACTACCTTATGAGAGTCATAGTACTCCTGCCTGCTGCTCCCACTTTTCTAAGCCCATTCTCTCTATCATTCTTGCTATGGCCTGTCCTACGGAACCGATGTGCCACTATATGTCCACGTTAACGTCGTCACTGTTATTCCCACTACGAGTCTCTCGAGTTAGCAAATGTACCTCGCCGGATGACGAGCCATTTGACTACCTTAAGAGAGTCATAGTTACTGCAGCCAGCTGCTCCCCCGTCTTTGAATCTTTCCTCTCTTTAATTCGTACTGTGGTGTCCTGCAGAAGCGATACGCCACCACCTATCCATGTTACCGTTGTCTGAGTTACTTCAACGACGATTTCCTCGAGTTTTCAAATAAATTTCGCCGAGTGACGAGGCATTTGGCTACCTTAAGAGAGTCATAGTTACTGCTGCCAGCTGCTCGACCTACTTTCATTCTTTCCACTCTTTAATTATTACTGTGGTCAGTCCTGCAGGAGCAATATGCCACTACATGTAAACCTTAACGTTGTCTGAGCTACCTTAACGAAAATATCCTCGAGTTTTCAAAAAAAATTTTAAATGGTGACGAGGCATTTGGCTACCTTAAGGGAGTTATAGTACCCCTGCCTGCTGCTCCCACTTTTCTAAGCCCTTTCTCTCTATCATTCTTTCTATGGCTGTCCTACAGAACCGATGTGCCACTATATGTCCTCGTCAACGTCGTCTCTGTTACTCCCACTACGAGTCTCTAGAGTTAGCAAATGTACCTCGCCGGATGACGAGGTATTTGGCTGCCTTATAAGCGTCATAGTTACTGCAGCCAGCTGCTCCCCCTTCTTTGAATCTTTCCTCCATTTAAATCGTACTGTGGTCAGTCCTGCAGAAGCGATACGCCACCACCTGTCCATGTTACCGTTGTCTGAGTTACCTCAACAACGATTTCCTCGAGTTTTCAAATAAATTTCGCCGAGTGACGAGGCATTTGGCTACCTTAAGAGAGTCATAGTTACTGTTGCCAGCTGCTCGACCTACCTACTTTCTTTCCACTCTTTAATTATTACTGTGGTCAGTCCTGCAGGAGCAATATGCCACTACATGTAAACCTTAACGTTGTCTGAGCTACCTTATCGAAGATATCCTCGAGTTTTCAACAAAAATTTTACATGGTGACAATTCATTTGGCTACCTTAAGAGAGTCATAGTACTCCTGCCTGCTGCTCCCACTTTTCTAAGCCCATTCTCTCTATCATTCTTGCTATGGCCTGTCCTACGGAACCGATGTGCCACTATATGTCCACGTTAACGTCGTCTCTGTTACTCCCACTACGAGTCTCTCGAGTTAGCAAATGTACCTCGCCGGATGACGGGGCATTTGGCTACCTTAAGAGCGTCATAGTTACTGCAGCCAGCTGCTCCCCCTTCTTTGAATGTTTCCTGTCTTTAATGCGTACTGTGGGCAGTCCTGCAGAAGCGATATGCCACCACCTGTCCATGTTACCGTTGTCTGAGTAACCTCAACAACGATTTCCTCGAGTTTTCAAATAAATTTCGCCGAGTGACGAGGCATTTGGCTACCTTAAGAGAGTCATAGTTACTGTTGCCAGCTGCTCGACCTACTTTCTTTCTTTCCACTCTTTAATTATTACTGTGGTCAGTCCTGCAGGAGCAATAAGCCACTACATGTAAACCCTAACGTTGTCTGAGCTACCTTACCGAAGATATCCTCGAGTTTTCAAAAAAAAATGTCACATGTTGACGAAACATTTAACTACCTTAAGAGAGTCATAGTACTCCTGCCTGCTGCTCCCACTTTTCTAAGCCCATTCTCTCTATCATTCTTGCTATGGCCTGTCCTACGGAAACCGATGTGCCACTATATGTCCACGTTAACGTCGTCACTGTTATTCCCACTACGAGTCTCTCGAGTTAGCAAATGTACCTCGCCGGATGACGAGCCATTTGACTACCTTAAGAGAGTCATAGTTACTGCAGCCAGCTGCTCCCCCGTCTTTGAATCTTTCCTCTCTTTAATTCGTACTGTGGTGTCCTGCAGAAGCGATACGCCACCACCTATCCATGTTACCGTTGTCTGAGTTACTTCAACGACGATTTCCTCGAGTTTTCAAATAAATTTCGCCGAGTGACGAGGCATTTGGCTACCTTAAGAGAGTCATAGTTACTGCTGCCAGCTGCTCGACCTACTTTCTTTCTTTCCACTCTTTAATTATTACTGTGGTCAGTCCTGCAGGAGCAATATGCCGTTACATGTAAACCTTAACGTTGTCTGAGCTACCTTAACGAAAATATCCTCGAGTTTTGAAAAAAAATTTTAAATGGTGACGAGGCATTTGGCTACCTTAAGGGAGTTATAGTACCCCTGCCTGCTGCTCCCACTTTTCTAAGCCCTTTCTCTCTATCATTCTTGCTATGGCTGTCCTACAGAACCGATGTGCCACTATATGTCCTCGTCAACGTCGTCTCTGTTACTCCCACTACGAGTCTCTAGAGTTAGCAAATGTACCTCGCCGGATGACGAGGTATTTGGCTGCCTTATAAGCGTCATAGTTACTGCAGCCAGCTGCTCCCCCTTCTTTGAATCTTTCCTCCCTTTATATCGTACTGTGGTCAGTCCTGCAGAAGCGATACGCCACCACCTGTCCATGTTACCGTTGTCTGAGTTACCTCAACAACGATTTCCTCGAGTTTTCAAATAAATTTCGCCGAGTGACGAGGCATTTGGCTACCTTAAGAGAGTCATAGTTACTGTTGCCAGCTGCTCGACCTACCTACTTTCTTTCCACTCTTTAATTATTACTGTGGTCAGTCCTGCAGGAGCAATATGCCACTACATGTAAACCTTAACGTTGCCTGAGCTACCTTATCGAAGATATCCTCGAGTTTTCAACAAAAATTTAACATGGTGACAATTCATTTGGCTACCTTAAGAGAGTCATAGTACTCCTGCCTGCTGCTCCCACTTTTCTAAGCCCATTCTCTCTATCATTCTTGCTATGGCCTGTCCTACGGAATCGATGTGCCACTATATGTCCACGTTAACGTCGTCTCTGTTACTCCCACTACGAGTCTCTCGAGTTAGCAAATGTACCTCGCCGGATGACGGGGCATTTGGCTACCTTAAGAGCGTCATAGTTACTGCAGCCAGCTGCTCAACCTTCTTTGAATGTTTCCTGTCTTTAATGCGTACTGTGGGCAGTCCTGCAGAAGCGATATGCCACCACCTGTCCATGTTACCGTTGTCTGAGTAACCTCAACAACGATTTCCTCGAGTTTTCAAATAAATTTCGCCGAGTGACGAGGCATTTGGCTACCTTAAGAGAGTCATAGTTACTGTTGCCAGCTGCTCGACCTACTTTCTTTCTTTCCACTCTTTAATTATTACTGTGGTCAGTCCTGCAGGAGCAATAAGCCACTACATGTAAACCTTAACGTTGTCTGAGCTACCTTACCGAAGATATCCTCGAGTTTTCAAAAAAAAATGTCACATGTTGACGAAACATTTAACTACCTTAAGAGAGTCATAGTACTCCTGCCTGCTGCTCCCACTTTTCTAAGCCCATTCTCTCTATCATTCTTGCTATGGCCTGTCCTACGGAACCGATGTGCCACTATATGTCCACGTTAACGTCGTCACTGTTATTCCCACTACGAGTCTCTCGAGTTAGCAAATGTACCTCGCCGGATGACGAGCCATTTGACTACCTTAAGAGAGTCATAGTTACTGCAGCCAGCTGCTCCCCCGTCTTTGAATCTTTCCTCTCTTTAATTCGTACTGTGGTGTCCTGCAGAAGCGATACGCCACCACCTATCCATGTTACCGTTGTCTGAGTTACTTCAACGACGATTTCCTCGAGTTTTCAAATAAATTTCGCCGAGTGACGAGGCATTTGGCTACCTTAAGAGAGTCATAGTTACTGCTGCCAGCTGCTCGACCTACTTTCTTTCTTTCCACTCTTTAATTATTACTGTGGTCAGTCCTGCAGGAGCAATATGCCACTACATGTAAACCTTAACGTTGTCTGAGCTACCTTAACGAAAATATCCTCGAGTTTTCAAAAAAAATTTTAAATGGTGACGAGGCATTTGGCTACCTTAAGGGAGTTATAGTACCCCTGCCTGCTGCTCCCACTTTTCTAAGCCCTTTCTCTCTATCATTCTTGCTATGGCTGTCCTACAGAACCGATGTGCCACTATATGTCCTCGTCAACGTCGTCTCTGTTACTCCCACTACGAGTCTCTAGAGTTAGCAAATGTACCTCGCCGGATGACGAGGTATTTGGCTGCCTTATAAGCGTCATAGTTACTGCAGCCAGCTGCTCCCCCTTCTTTGAATCTTTCCTCCCTTTAAATCGTACTGTGGTCAGTCCTGCAGAAGCGATACGCCACCACCTGTCCATGTTACCGTTGTCTGAGTTACCTCAACAACGATTTCCTCGAGTTTTCAAATAAATTTCGCCGAGTGACGAGGCATTTGGCTACCTTAAGAGAGTCATAGTTACTGTTGCCAGCTGCTCGACCTACCTACTTTCTTTCCACTCTTTAATTATTACTGTGGTCAGTCCTGCAGGAGCAATATGCCACTACATGTAAACCTTAACGTTGTCTGAGCTACCTTATCGAAGTTATCCTCGAGTTTTCAACAAAGATTTTACATGGTGACAATTCATTTGGCTACCTTAAGAGAGTCATAGTACTCCTGCCTGCTGCTCCCACTTTTCTAAGCCCATTCTCTCTATCATTCTTGCTATGGCCTGTCCTACGGAACCGATGTGCCACTATATGTCCACGTTAACGTCGTCTCTGTTACTCCCACTACGAGTCTCTCGAGTTAGCAAATGTACCTCGCCGGATGACGGGGCATTTGGCTACCTTAAGAGCGTCATAGTTACTGCAGCCAGCTGCTCCCCCTTCTTTGAATGTTTCCTGTCTTTAATGCGTACTGTGGGCAGTCCTGCAGAAGCGATATGCCACCACCTTTCCATGTTACCGTTGTCTGAGTTACCTCAACAACGATTTCCTCGAGTTTTCAAATAAATTTCGCCGAGTGACGAGGCATTTGGCTACCTTAAGAGAGTCATAGTTACTGTTGCCAGCTGCTCGACCTACCTACTTTCTTTCCACTCTTTAATTATTACTGTGGTCAGTCCTGCAGGAGCAATATGCCACTACATGTAAACCTTAACGTTGTCTGAGCTACCTTATCGAAGATATCCTCGAGTTTTCAACAAAAATTTTACATGGTGACAATTCATTTGGCTACCTTAAGAGAGTCATAGTACTCCTGCCTGCTGCTCCCACTTTTCTAAGCCCATTCTCTCTATCATTCTTGCTATGGCCTGTCCTACGGAACCGATGTGCCACTATATGTCCACGTTAACGTCGTCTCTGTTACTCCCACTACGAGTCTCTCGAGTTAGCAAATGTACCTCGCCGGATGACGGGGCATTTGGCTACCTTAAGAGCGTCATAGTTACTGCAGCCAGCTGCTCCCCCTTCTTTGAATGTTTCCTGTCTTTAATGCGTACTGTAGGCAGTCCTGCAGAAGCGATATGCCACCACCTGTCCATGTTACCGTTGTCTGAGTAACCTCAACAACGATTTCCTCGAGTTTTCAAATAAATTTCGCCGAGTGACGAGGCATTTGGCTACCTTAAGAGAGTCATAGTTACTGTTGCCAGCTGCTCGACCTACTTTCTTTCTTTCCACTCTTTAATTATTACTGTGGTCAGTCCTGCAGGAGCAATAAGCCACTACATGTAAACCCTAACGTTGTCTGAGCTACCTTACCGAAGATATCCTCGAGTTCTCAAAAAAAAATGTCACATGTTGACGAAACATTTAACTACCTTAAGAGAGTCATAGTACTCCTGCCTGCTGCTCCCACTTTTCTAAGCCCATTCTCTCTATCATTCTTGCTATGGCCTGTCCTACGGAACCGATGTGCCACTATATGTCCACGTTAACGTCGTCACTGTTATTCCCACTACGAGTCTCTCGAGTTAGCAAATGTACCTCGCCGGATGACGAGCCATTTCACTACCTTAAGAGAGTCATAGTTACTGCAGCCAGCTGCTCCCCCGTCTTTGAATCTTTCCTCTCTTTAATTCGTACTGTGGTGTCCTGCAGAAGCGATACGCCACCACCTATCCATGTTACCGTTGTCTGAGTTACTTCAACGACGATTTCCTCGAGTTTTCAAATAAATTTCGCCGAGTGACGAGGCATTTGGCTACCTTAAGAGAGTCATAGTTACTGCTGCCAGCTGCTCGACCTACTTTCTTTCTTTCCACTCTTTAATTATTACTGTGGTCAGTCCTGCAGGAGCAATATGCCACTACATGTAAACCTTAACGTTGTCTGAGCTACCTTAACGAAAATATCCTCGAGTTTTGAAAAAAAATTTTAAATGGTGACGAGGCATTTGGCTACCTTAAGGGAGTTATAGTACCCCTGCCTGCTGCTCCCACTTTTCTAAGCCCTTTCTCTCTATCATTCTTGCTATGGCTGTCCTACAGAACCGATGTGCCACTATATGTCCTCGTCAACGTCGTCTCTGTTACTCCCACTACGAGTCTCTAGAGTTAGCAAATGTACCTCGCCGGATGACGAGGTATTTGGCTGCATTATAAGCGTCATAGTTACTGCAGCCAGCTGCTCCCCCTTCTTTGAATCTTTCCTCCCTTTATATCGTACTGTGGTCAGTCCTGCAGAAGCGATACGCCACCACCTGTCCATGTTACCGTTGTCTGAGTTACCTCAACAACGATTTCCTCGAGTTTTCAAATAAATTTCGCCGAGTGACGAGGCATTTGGCTACCTTAAGAGAGTCATAGTTACTGTTGCCAGCTGCTCGACCTACCTACTTTCTTTCCACTCTTTAATTATTACTGTGGTCAGTCCTGCAGGAGCAATATGCCACTACATGTAAACCTTAACGTTGCCTGAGCTACCTTATCGAAGATATCCTCGAGTTTTCAACAAAAATTTTACATGGTGACAATTCATTTGGCTACCTTAAGAGAGTCATAGTACTCCTGCCTGCTGCTCCCACTTTTCTAAGCCCATTCTCTCTATCATTCTTGCTATGGCCTGTCCTACGGAACCGATGTGCCACTATATGTCCACGTTAACGTCGTCTCTGTTACTCCCACTACGAGTCTCTCGAGTTAGCAAATGTACCTCGCCGGATGACGGGGCATTTGGCTACCTTAAGAGCGTCATAGTTACTGCAGCCAGCTGCTCCCCCTTCTTTGAATGTTTCCTGTCTTTAATGCGTACTGTGGGCAGTCCTGCAGAAGCGATATGCCACCACCTGTCCATGTTACCGTTGTCTGAGTAACCTCAACAACGATTTCCTCGAGTTTTCAAATAAATTTCGCCGAGTGACGAGGCATTTGGCTACCTTAAGAGAGTCATAGTTACTGTTGCCAGCTGCTCGACCTACTTTCTTTCTTTCCACTCTTTAATTATTACTGTGGTCAGTCCTGCAGGAGCAATAAGCCACTACATGTAAACCCTAACGTTGTCTGAGCTACCTTACCGAAGATATCCTCGAGTTTTCAAAAAAAAATGTCACATGTTGACGAAACATTTAACTACCTTAAGAGAGTCATAGTACTCCTGCCTGCTGCTCCCACTTTTCTAAGCCCATTCTCTCTATCATTCTCGCTATGGCCTGTCCTACGGAACCGATGTGCCACTATATGTCCACGTTAACGTCGTCACTGTTATTCCCACTACGAGTCTCTCGAGTTAGCAAATGTACCTCGCCGGATGACGAGCCATTTCACTACCTTAAGAGAGTCATAGTTACTGCAGCCAGCTGCTCCCCCGTCTTTGAATCTTTCCTCTCTTTAATTCGTACTGTGGTGTCCTGCAGAAGCGATACGCCACCACCTATCCATGTTACCGTTGTCTGAGTTACTTCAACGACGATTTCCTCGAGTTTTCAAATAAATTTCGCCGAGTGACGAGGCATTTGGCTACCTTAAGAGAGTCATAGTTACTGCTGCCAGCTGCTCGACCTACTTTCTTTCTTTCCACTCTTTAATTATTACTGTGGTCAGTCCTGCAGGAGCAATATGCCACTACATGTAAACCTTAACGTTGTCTGAGCTACCTTAACGAAAATATCCTCGAGTTTTGAAAAAAAATTTTAAATGGTGACGAGGCATTTGGCTACCTTAAGGGAGTTATAGTACCCCTGCCTGCTGCTCCCACTTTTCTAAGCCCTTTCTCTCTATCATTCTTGCTATGGCTGTCCTACAGAACCGATGTGCCACTATATGTCCTCGTCAACGTCGTCTCTGTTACTCCCACTACGAGTCTCTAGAGTTAGCAAATGTACCTCGCCGGATGACGAGGTATTTGGCTGCCTTATAAGCGTCATAGTTACTGCAGCCAGCTGCTCCCCCTTCTTTGAATCTTTCCTCCCTTTATATCGTACTGTGGTCAGTCCTGCAGAAGCGATACGCCACCACCTGTCCATGTTACCGTTGTCTGAGTTACCTCAACAACGATTTCCTCGAGTTTTCAAATAAATTTCGCCGAGTGACGAGGCATTTGGCTACCTTAAGAGAGTCATAGTTACTGTTGCCAGCTGCTCGACCTACCTACTTTCTTTCCACTCTTTAATTATTACTGTGGTCAGTCCTGCAGGAGCAATATGCCACTACATGTAAACCTTAACGTTGCCTGAGCTACCTTATCGAAGATATCCTCGAGTTTTCAACAAAAATTTTACATGGTGACAATTCATTTGGCTACCTTAAGAGAGTCATAGTACTCCTGCCTGCTGCTCCCACTTTTCTAAGCCCATTCTCTCTATCATTCTTGCTATGGCCTGTCCTACGGAACCGATGTGCCACTATATGTCCACGTTAACGTCGTCTCTGTTACTCCCACTACGAGTCTCTCGAGTTAGCAAATGTACCTCGCCGGATGACGGGGCATTTGGCTACCTTAAGAGCGTCATAGTTACTGCAGCCAGCTGCTCCCCCTTCTTTGAATGTTTCCTGTCTTTAATGCGTACTGTGGGCAGTCCTGCAGAAGCGATATGCCACCACCTTTCCATGTTACCGTTGTCTGAGTAACCTCAACAACGATTTCCTCGAGTTTTCAAATAAATTTCGCCGAGTGACGAGGCATTTGGCTACCTTAAGAGAGTCATAGTTACTGTTGCCAGCTGCTCGACCTACTTTCTTTCTTTCCACTCTTTAATTATTACTGTGGTCAGTCCTGCAGGAGCAATAAGCCACTACATGTAAACCTTAACGTTGTCTGAGCTACCTTACCGAAGATATCCTCGAGTTTTCAAAAAAAAATGTCACATGTTGACGAAACATTTAACTACCTTAAGAGAGTCATAGTACTCCTGCCTGCTGCTCCCACTTTTCTAAGCCCATTCTCTCTATCATTCTTGCTATGGCCTGTCCTACGGAACCGATGTGCCACTATATGTCCACGTTAACGTCGTCACTGTTATTCCCACTACGAGTCTCTCGAGTTAGCAAATGTACCTCGCCGGATGACGAGCCATTTGACTACCTTAAGAGAGTCATAGTTACTGCAGCCAGCTGCTCCCCCGTCTTTGAATCTTTCCTCTCTTTAATTCGTACTGTGGTGTCCTGCAGAAGCGATACGCCACCACCTATCCATGTTACCGTTGTCTGAGTTACTTCAACGACGATTTCCTCGAGTTTTCAAATAAATTTCGCCGAGTGACGAGGCATTTGGCTACCTTAAGAGAGTCATAGTTACTGTTGCCAGCTGCTCGACCTACCTACTTTCTTTCCACTCTTTAATTATTACTGTGGTCAGTCCTGCAGGAGCAATATGCCACTACATGTAAACCTTAACGTTGCCTGAGCTACCTTATCGAAGATATCCTCGAGTTTTCAACAAAAATTTTACATGGTGACAATTCATTTGGCTACCTTAAGAGAGTCATAGTACTCCTGCCTGCTGCTCCCACTTTTCTAAGCCCATTCTCTCTATCATTCTTGCTATGGCCTGTCCTACGGAACCGATGTGCCACTATATGTCCACGTTAACGTCGTCTCTGTTACTCCCACTACGAGTCTCTCGAGTTAGCAAATGTACCTCGCCGGATGACGGGGCATTTGGCTACCTTAAGAGCGTCATAGTTACTGCAGCCAGCTGCTCCCCCTTCTTTGAATGTTTCCTGTCTTTAATGCGTACTGTGGGCAGTCCTGCAGAAGCGATATGCCACCACCTTTCCATGTTACCGTTGTCTGAGTAACCTCAACAACGATTTCCTCGAGTTTTCAAATAAATTTCGCCGAGTGACGAGGCATTTGGCTACCTTAAGAGAGTCATAGTTACTGTTGCCAGCTGCTCGACCTACTTTCTTTCTTTCCACTCTTTAATTATTACTGTGGTCAGTCCTGCAGGAGCAATAAGCCACTACATGTAAACCTTAACGTTGTCTGAGCTACCTTACCGAAGATATCCTCGAGTTTTCAAAAAAAAATGTCACATGTTGACGAAACATTTAACTACCTTAAGAGAGTCATAGTACTCCTGCCTGCTGCTCCCACTTTTCTAAGCCCATTCTCTCTATCATTCTTGCTATGGCCTGTCCTACGGAACCGATGTGCCACTATATGTCCACGTTAACGTCGTCACTGTTATTCCCACTACGAGTCTCTCGAGTTAGCAAATGTACCTCGCCGGATGACGAGCCATTTGACTACCTTAAGAGAGTCATAGTTACTGCAGCCAGCTGCTCCCCCGTCTTTGAATCTTTCCTCTCTTTAATTCGTACTGTGGTGTCCTGCAGAAGCGATACGCCACCACCTATCCATGTTACCGTTGTCTGAGTTACTTCAACGACGATTTCCTCGAGTTTTCAAATAAATTTCGCCGAGTGACGAGGCATTTGGCTACCTTAAGAGAGTCATAGTTACTGCTGCCAGCTGCTCGACCTACTTTCTTTCTTTCCACTCTTTAATTATTACTGTGGTCAGTCCTGCAGGAACAATATGCCACTACATGTAAACCTTAACGTTGTCTGAGCTACCTTAACGAAAATATCCTCGAGTTTTCAAAAAAAATTTTAAATGGTGACGAGGCATTTGGCTACCTTAAGGGAGTTATAGTACCCCTGCCTGCTGCTCCCACTTTTCTAAGCCCTTTCTCTCTATCATTCTTGCTATGGCTGTCCTACAGAACCGATGTGCCACTATATGTCCTCGTCAACGTCGTCTCTGTTACTCCCACTACGAGTTAGCAAATGTACCTCGCCGGATGACGAGGTATTTGGCTGCCTTATAAGCGTCATAGTTACTGCAGCCAGCTGCTCCCCCTTCTTTGAATCTTTCCTCCCTTTAAATCGTACTGTGGTCAGTCCTGCAGAAGCGATACGCCACCACCTGTCCATGTTACCGTTGTCTGAGTTACCTCAACAACGATTTCCTCGAGTTTTCAAATAAATTTCGCCGAGTGACGAGGCATTTGGCTACCTTAAGAGAGTCATAGTTACTGTTGCCAGCTGCTCGACCTACCTACTTTCTTTCCACTCTTTAATTATTACTGTGGTCAGTCCTGCAGGAGCAATATGCCACTACATGTAAACCTTAACGTTGTCTGAGCTACCTTATCGAAGATATCCTCGAGTTTTCAACAAAAATTTTACATGGTGACAATTCATTTGGCTACCTTAAGAGAGTCATAGTACTCCTGCCTGCTGCTCCCACTTTTCTAAGCCCATTCTCTCTATCATTCTTGCTATGGCCTGTCCTACGGAACCGATGTGCCACTATATGTCCACGTTAACGTCGTCTCTGTTACTCCCACTATGAGTCTCTCGAGTTAGCAAATGTACCTCGCCGGATGACGGGGCATTTGGCTACCTTAAGAGCGTCATAGTTACTGCAGCCAGCTGCTCCCCCTTCTTTGAATGTTTCCTGTCTTTAATGCGTACTGTGGGCAGTCCTGCAGAAGCGATATGCCACCACCTGTCCATGTTACCGTTGTCTGAGTAACCTCAACAACGATTTCCTCGAGTTTTCAAATAAATTTCGCCGAGTGACGAGGCATTTGGCTACCTTAAGAGAGTCATAGTTACTGTTGCCAGCTGCTCGACCTACTTTCTTTCTTTCCACTCTTTAATTATTACTGTGGTCAGTCCTGCAGGAGCAATAAGCCACTACATGTAAACCTTAACGTTGTCTGAGCTACCTTACCGAAGATATCCTCGAGTTTTCAAAAAAAAATGTCACATGTTGACGAAACATTTAACTACCTTAAGAGAGTCATAGTACTCCTGCCTGCTGCTCCCACTTTTCTAAGCCCATTCTCTCTATCATTCTTGCTATGGCCTGTCCTACGGAACCGATGTGCCACTATATGTCCACGTTAACGTCGTCACTGTTATTCCCACTACGAGTCTCTCGAGTTAGCAAATGTACCTCGCCGGATGACGAGCCATTTGACTACCTTAAGAGAGTCATAGTTACTGCAGCCAGCTGCTCCCCCGTCTTTGAATCTTTCCTCTCTTTAATTCGTACTGTGGTGTCCTGCAGAAGCGATACGCCACCACCTATCCATGTTACCGTTGTCTGAGTTACTTCAACGACGATTTCCTCGAGTTTTCAAATAAATTTCGCCGAGTGACGAGGCATTTGGCTACCTTAAGAGAGTCATAGTTACTGCTGCCAGCTGCTCGACCTACTTTCTTTCTTTCCACTCTTTAATTATTACTGTGGTCAGTCCTGCAGGAGCAATATGCCACTACATGTAAACCTTAACGTTGTCTGAGCTACCTTAACGAAAATATCCTCGAGTTTTCAAAAAAAATTTTAAATGGTGACGAGGCATTTGGCTACCTTAAGGGAGTTATAGTACCCCTGCCTGCTGCTCCCACTTTTCTAAGCCCTTTCTCTCTATCATTCTTGCTATGGCTGTCCTACAGAACCGATGTGCCACTATATGTCCTCGTCAACGTCGTCTCTGTTACTCCCACTACGAGTCTCTAGAGTTAGCAAATGTACCTCGCCGGATGACGAGGTATTTGGCTGCCTTATAAGCGTCATAGTTACTGCAGCCAGCTGCTCCCCCTTCTTTGAATCTTTCCTCCCTTTAAATCGTACTGTGGTCAGTCCTGCAGAAGCGATACGCCACCACCTGTCCATGTTACCGTTGTCTGAGTTACCTCAACAACGATTTCCTCGAGTTTTCAAATAAATTTCGCCGAGTGACGAGGCATTTGGCTACCTTAAGAGAGTCATAGTTACTGTTGCCAGCTGCTCGACCTACCTACTTTCTTTCCACTCATTAATTATTACTGTGGTCAGTCCTGCAGCAGCAATATGCCACTACATGTAAACCTTAACGTTGTCTGAGCTACCTTATCGAAGTTATCCTCGAGTTTTCAACAAAAATTTTACCTGGTGACAATTCATTTGGCTACCTTAAGAGAGTCATAGTACTCCTGCCTGCTGCTCCCACTTTTCTAAGCCCATTCTCTCTATCATTCTTGCTATGGCCTGTCCTACGGAACCGATGTGCCACTATATGTCCACGTTAACGTCGTCTCTGTTACTCCCACTACGAGTCTCTCGAGTTAGCAAATGTACCTCGCCGGATGACGGGGCATTTGGCTACCTTAAGAGCGTCATAGTTACTGCAGCCAGCTGCTCCCCCTTCTTTGAATGTTTCCTGTCTTTAAAGCGTACTGTGGGCAGTCCTGCAGAAGCGATATGCCACCACCTTTCCATGTTACCGTTGTCTGAGTAACCTCAACAACGATTTCCTCGAGTTTTCAAATAAATTTCGCCGAGTGACGAGGCATTTGGCTACCTTAAGAGAGTCATAGTTACTGTTGCCAGCTGCTCGACCTACTTTCTTTCTTTCCACTCTTTAATTATTACTGTGGTCAGTCCTGCAGGAGCAATAAGCCACTACATGTAAACCTTAACGTTGTCTGAGCTACCTTACCGAAGATATCCTCGAGTTTTCAAAAAAAAATGTCACATGTTGACGAAACATTTAACTACCTTAAGAGAGTCATAGTACTCCTGCCTGCTGCTCCCACTTTTCTAAGCCCATTCTCTCTATCATTCTTGCTATGGCCTGTCCTACGGAACCGATGTGCCACTATATGTCCACGTTAACGTCGTCACTGTTATTCCCACTACGAGTCTCTCGAGTTAGCAAATGCACCTCGCCGGATGACGAGCCATTTGACTACCTTAAGAGAGTCATAGTTACTGCAGCCAGCTGCTCCCCCGTCTTTGAATCTTTCCTCTCTTTAATTCGTACTGTGGTGTCCTGCAGAAGCGATACGCCACCACCTATCCATGTTACCGTTGTCTGAGTTACTTCAACGACGATTTCCTCGAGTTTTCAAATAAATTTCGCCGAGTGACGAGGCATTTGGCTACCTTAAGAGAGTCATAGTTACTGCTGCCAGCTGCTCGACCTACTTTCTTTCTTTCCACTCTTTAATTATTACTGTGGTCAGTCCTGCAGGAGCAATATGCCACTACATGTAAACCTTAACGTTGTCTGAGCTACCTTAACGAAAATATCCTCGAGTTTTCAAAAAAAACTTTAAATGGTGACGAGGCATTTGGCTACCTTAAGGGAGTTATAGTACCCCTGCCTGCTGCTCCCACTTTTCTAAGCCCTTTCTCTCTATCATTCTTGCTATGGCTGTCCTACAGAACCGATGTGCCACTATATGTCCTCGTCAACGTCGTCTCTGTTACTCCCACTACGAGTCTCTAGAGTTAGCAAATGTACCTCGCCGGATGACGAGGTATTTGGCTGCCTTATAAGCGTCATAGTTACTGCAGCCAGCTGCTCCCCCTTCTTTGAATCTTTCCTCCCTTTAAATCGTACTGTGGTCAGTCCTGCAGAAGCGATACGCCACCACCTGTCCATGTTACCGTTGTCTGAGTTACCTCAACAACGATTTCCTCGAGTTTTCAAATAAATTTCGCCGAGTGACGAGGCATTTGGCTACCTTAAGAGAGTCATAGTTACTGTTGCCAGCTGCTCGACCTACCTACTTTCTTTCCACTCTTTAATTATTACTGTGGTCAGTCCTGCAGCAGCAATATGCCACTACATGTAAACCTTAACGTTGTCTGAGCTACCTTATCGAAGTTATCCTCGAGTTTTCAACAAAAATTTTACCTGGTGACAATTCATTTGGCTACCTTAAGAGAGTCATAGTACTCCTGCCTGCTGCTCCCACTTTTCTAAGCCCATTCTCTCTATCATTCTTGCTATGGCCTGTCCTACGGAACCGATGTGCCACTATATGTCCACGTTAACGTCGTCTCTGTTACTCCCACTACGAGTCTCTCGAGTTAGCAAATGTACCTCGCCGGATGACGGGGCATTTGGCTACCTTAAGAGCGTCATAGTTACTGCAGCCAGCTGCTCCCCCTTCTTTGAATGTTTCCTGTCTTTAATGCGTACTGTGGGCAGTCCTGCAGAAGCGATATGCCACCACCTTTCCATGTTACCGTTGTCTGAGTAACCTCAACAACGATTTCCTCGAGTTTTCAAATAAATTTCGCCGAGTGACGAGGCATTTGGCTACCTTAAGAGAGTCATAGTTACTGTTGCCAGCTGCTCGACCTACTTTCTTTCTTTCCACTCTTTAATTATTACTGTGGTCAGTCCTGCAGGAGCAATAAGCCACTACATGTAAACCTTAACGTTGTCTGAGCTACCTTACCGAAGATATCCTCGAGTTTTCAAAAAAAAATGTCACATGTTGACGAAACATTTAACTACCTTAAGAGAGTCATAGTACTCCTGCCTGCTGCTCCCACTTTTCTAAGCCCATTCTCTCTATCATTCTTGCTATGGCCTGTCCTACGGAACCGATGTGCCACTATATGTCCACGTTAACGTCGTCACTGTTATTCCCACTACGAGTCTCTCGAGTTAGCAAATGTACCTCGCCGGATGACGAGCCATTTGACTACCTTAAGAGAGTCATAGTTACTGCAGCCAGCTGCTCCCCCGTCTTTGAATCTTTCCTCTCTTTAATTCGTACTGTGGTGTCCTGCAGAAGCGATACGCCACCACCTATCCATGTTACCGTTGTCTGAGTTACTTCAACGACGATTTCCTCGAGTTTTCAAATAAATTTCGCCGAGTGACGAGGCATTTGGCTACCTTAAGAGAGTCATAGTTACTGCTGCCAGCTGCTCGACCTACTTTCTTTCTTTCCACTCTTTAATTATTACTGTGGTCAGTCCTGCAGGAGCAATATGCCACTACATGTAAACCTTAACGTTGTCTGAGCTACCTTAACGAAAATATCCTCGAGTTTTCAAAAAAAATTTTAAATGGTGACGAGGCATTTGGCTACCTTAAGGGAGTTATAGTACCCCTGCCTGCTGCTCCCACTTTTCTAAGCCCTTTCTCTCTATCATTCTTGCTATGGCTGTCCTACAGAACCGATGTGCCACTATATGTCCTCGTCAACGTCGTCTCTGTTACTCCCACTACGAGTCTCTAGAGTTAGCAAATGTACCTCGCCGGATGACGAGGTATTTGGCTGCCTTATAAGCGTCATAGTTACTGCAGCCAGCTGCTCCCCCTTCTTTGAATCTTTCCTCCCTTTAAATCGTACTGTGGTCAGTCCTGCAGAAGCGATACGCCACCACCTGTCCATGTTACCGTTGTCTGAGTTACCTCAACAACGATTTCCTCGAGTTTTCAAATAAATTTCGCCGAGTGACGAGGCATTTGGCTACCTTAAGAGAGTCATAGTTACTGTTGCCAGCTGCTCGACCTACCTACTTTCTTTCCACTCTTTAATTATTACTGTGGTCAGTCCTGCAGGAGCAATATGCCACTACATGTAAACCTTAACGTTGTCTGAGCTACCTTATCGAAGTTATCCTCGAGTTTTCAACAAAAATTTTACATGGTGACAATTCATTTGGCTACCTTAAGAGAGTCATAGTACTCCTGCCTGCTGCTCCCACTTTTCTAAGCCCATTCTCTCTATCATTCTTGCTATGGCCTGTCCTACGGAACCGATGTGCCACTATATGTCCACGTTAACGTCGTCTCTGTTACTCCCACTACGAGTCTCTCGAGTTAGCAAATGTACCTCGCCGGATGACGGGGCATTTGGCTACCTTAAGAGCGTCATAGTTACTGCAGCCAGCTGCTCCCCCTTCTTTGAATGTTTCCTGTCTTTAATGCGTACTGTGGGCAGTCCTGCAGAAGCGATATGCCACCACCTTTCCATGTTACCGTTGTCTGAGTAACCTCAACAACGATTTCCTCGAGTTTTCAAATAAATTTCGCCGAGTGACGAGGCATTTGGCTACCTTAAGAGAGTCATAGTTACTGTTGCCAGCTGCTCGACCTACTTTCTTTCTTTCCACTCTTTAATTATTACTGTGGTCAGTCCTGCAGGAGCAATAAGCCACTACATGTAAACCTTAACGTTGTCTGAGCTACCTTACCGAAGATATCCTCGAGTTTTCAAAAAAAAATGTCACATGTTGACGAAACATTTAACTACCTTAAGAGAGTCATAGTACTCCTGCCTGCTGCTCCCACTTTTCTAAGCCCATTCTCTCTATCATTCTTGCTATGGCCTGTCCTACGGAACCGATGTGCCACTATATGTCCACGTTAACGTCGTCACTGTTATTCCCACTACGAGTCTCTCGAGTTAGCAAATGTACCTCGCCGGATGACGAGCCATTTGACTACCTTAAGAGAGTCATAGTTACTGCAGCCAGCTGCTCCCCCGTCTTTGAATCTTTCCTCTCTTTAATTCGTACTGTGGTGTCCTGCAGAAGCGATACGCCACCACCTATCCATGTTACCGTTGTCTGAGTTACTTCAACGACGATTTCCTCGAGTTTTCAAATAAATTTCGCCGAGTGACGAGGCATTTGGCTACCTTAAGAGAGTCATAGTTACTGCTGCCAGCTGCTCGACCTACTTTCTTTCTTTCCACTCTTTAATTATTACTGTGGTCAGTCCTGCAGGAGCAATATGCCACTACATGTAAACCTTAACGTTGTCTGAGCTACCTTAACGAAAATATCCTCGAGTTTTCAAAAAAAATTTTAAATGGTGACGAGGCATTTGGCTACCTTAAGGGAGTTATAGTACCCCTGCCTGCTGCTCCCACTTTTCTAAGCCCTTTCTCTCTATCATTCTTGCTATGGCTGTCCTACAGAACCGATGTGCCACTATATGTCCTCGTCAACGTCGTCTCTGTTACTCCCACTACGAGTCTCTAGAGTTAGCAAATGTACCTCGCCGGATGACGAGGTATTTGGCTGCCTTATAAGCGTCATAGTTACTGCAGCCAGCTGCTCCCCCTTCTTTGAATCTTTCCTCCCTTTAAATCGTACTGTGGTCAGTCCTGCAGAAGCGATACGCCACCACCTGTCCATGTTACCGTTGTCTGAGTTACCTCAACAACGATTTCCTCGAGTTTTCAAATAAATTTCGCCGAGTGACGAGGCATTTGGCTACCTTAAGAGAGTCATAGTTACTGTTGCCAGCTGCTCGACCTACCTACTTTCTTTCCACTCTTTAATTATTACTGTGGTCAGTCCTGCAGGAGCAATATGCCACTACATGTAAACCTTAACGTTGTCTGAGCTACCTTATCGAAGTTATCCTCGAGTTTTCAACAAAAATTTTACATGGTGACAATTCATTTGGCTACCTTAAGAGAGTCATAGTACTCCTGACTGCTGCTCCCACTTTTCTAAGCCCATTCTCTCTATCATTCTTGCTATGGCCTGTCCTACGGAACCGATGTGCCACTATATGTCCACGTTAACGTCGTCTCTGTTACTCCCACTACGAGTCTCTCGAGTTAGCAAATGTACCTCGCCGGATGACGGGGCATTTGGCTACCTTAAGAGCGTCATAGTTACTGCAGCCAGCTGCTCCCCCTTCTTTGAATGTTTCCTGTCTTTAATGCGTACTGTGGGCAGTCCTGCAGAAGCGATATGCCACCACCTTTCCATGTTACCGTTGTCTGAGTAACCTCAACAACGATTTCCTCGAGTTTTCAAATAAATTTCGCCGAGTGACGAGGCATTTGGCTACCTTAAGAGAGTCATAGTTACTGTTGCCAGCTGCTCGACCTACTTTCTTTCTTTCCACTCTTTAATTATTACTGTGGTCAGTCCTGCAGGAGCAATAAGCCACTACATGTAAACCTTAACGTTGTCTGAGCTACCTTACCGAAGATATCCTCGAGTTTTCAAAAAAAAATGTCACATGTTGACGAAACATTTAACTACCTTAAGAGAGTCATAGTACTCCTGCCTGCTGCTCCCACTTTTCTAAGCCCATTCTCTCTATCATTCTTGCTATGGCCTGTCCTACGGAACCGATGTGCCACTATATGTCCACGTTAACGTCGTCACTGTTATTCCCACTACGAGTCTCTCGAGTTAGCAAATGTACCTCGCCGGATGACGAGCCATTTGACTACCTTAAGAGAGTCATAGTTACTGCAGCCAGCTGCTCCCCCGTCTTTGAATCTTTCCTCTCTTTAATTCGTACTGTGGTGTCCTGCAGAAGCGATACGCCACCACCTATCCATGTTACCGTTGTCTGAGTTACTTCAACGACGATTTCCTCGAGTTTTCAAATAAATTTCGCCGAGTGACGAGGCATTTGGCTACCTTAAGAGAGTCATAGTTACTGCTGCCAGCTGCTCGACCTACTTTCTTTCTTTCCACTCTTTAATTATTACTGTGGTCAGTCCTGCAGGAGCAATATGCCACTACATGTAAACCTTAACGTTGTCTGAGCTACCTTAACGAAAATATCCTCGAGTTTTCAAAAAAAATTTTAAATGGTGACGAGGCATTTGGCTACCTTAAGGGAGTTATAGTACCCCTGCCTGCTGCTCCCACTTTTCTAAGCCCTTTCTCTCTATCATTCTTGCTATGGCTGTCCTACAGAACCGATGTGCCACTATATGTCCTCGTCAACGTCGTCTCTGTTACTCCCACTACGAGTCTCTAGAGTTAGCAAATGTACCTCGCCGGATGACGAGGTATTTGGCTGCCTTATAAGCGTCATAGTTACTGCAGCCAGCTGCTCCCCCTTCTTTGAATCTTTCCTCCCTTTAAATCGTACTGTGGTCAGTCCTGCAGAAGCGATACGCCACCACCTGTCCATGTTACCGTTGTCTGAGTTACCTCAACAACGATTTCCTCGAGTTTTCAAATAAATTTCGCCGAGTGACGAGGCATTTGGCTACCTTAAGAGAGTCATAGTTACTGTTGCCAGCTGCTCGACCTACCTACTTTCTTTCCACTCTTTAATTATTACTGTGGTCAGTCCTGCAGGAGCAATATGCCACTACATGTAAACCTTAACGTTGTCTGAGCTACCTTATCGAAGTTATCCTCGAGTTTTCAACAAAAATTTTACATGGTGACAATTCATTTGGCTACCTTAAGAGAGTCATAGTACTCCTGCCTGCTGCTCCCACTTTTCTAAGCCCATTCTCTCTATCATTCTTGCTATGGCCTGTCCTACGGAACCGATGTGCCACTATATGTCCACGTTAACGTCGTCTCTGTTACTCCCACTACGAGTCTCTCGAGTTAGCAAATGTACCTCGCCGGATGACGGGGCATTTGGCTACCTTAAGAGAGTCATAGTTACTGCAGCCAGCTGCTCCCCCTTCTTTGAATGTTTCCTGTCTTTAATGCGTACTGTGGGCAGTCCTGCAGAAGCGATATGCCACCACCTTTCCATGTTACCGTTGTCTGAGTAACCTCAACAACGATTTCCTCGAGTTTTCAAATAAATTTCGCCGAGTGACGAGGCATTTGGCTACCTTAAGAGAGTCATAGTTACTGTTGCCAGCTGCTCGACCTACTTTCTTTCTTTCCACTCTTTAATTATTACTGTGGTCAGTCCTGCAGGAGCAATAAGCCACTACATGTAAACCTTAACGTTGTCTGAGCTACCTTACCGAAGATATCCTCGAGTTTTCAAAAAAAAATGTCACATGTTGACGAAACATTTAACTACCTTAAGAGAGTCATAGTACTCCTGCCTGCTGCTCCCACTTTTCTAAGCCCATTCTCTCTATCATTCTTGCTATGGCCTGTCCTACGGAACCGATGTGCCACTATATGTCCACGTTAACGTCGTCACTGTTATTCCCACTACGAGTCTCTCGAGTTAGCAAATGTACCTCGCCGGATGACGAGCCATTTGACTACCTTAAGAGAGTCATAGTTACTGCAGCCAGCTGCTCCCCCGTCTTTGAATCTTTCCTCTCTTTAATTCGTACTGTGGTGTCCTGCAGAAGCGATACGCCACCACCTATCCATGTTACCGTTGTCTGAGTTACTTCAACGACGATTTCCTCGAGTTTTCAAATAAATTTCGCAGAGTGACGAGGCATTTGGCTACCTTAAGAGAGTCATAGTTACGGCTGCCAGCTGCTCGACCTACTTTCTTTCTTTCCACTCTTTAATTATTACTGTGGTCAGTCCTGCAGGAGTAATATGCCACTACATGTAAACCTTAACGTTGTCTGAGCTACCTTAACGAAAATATCCTCGAGTTTTCAAAAAAAATTTTAAATGGTGACGAGGCATTTGGCTACCTTAAGGGAGTTATAGTACCCCTGCCTGCTGCTCCCACTTTTCTAAGCCCTTTCTCTCTATCATTCTTGCTATGGCTGTCCTACAGAACCGATGTGCCACTATATGTCCTCGTCAACGTCGTCTCTGTTACTCCCACTACGAGTCTCTAGAGTTAGCAAATGTACCTCGCCGGATGACGAGGTATTTGGCTGCCTTATAAGCGTCATAGTTACTGCAGCCAGCTGCTCCCCCTTCTTTGAATCTTTCCTCCCTTTAAATCGTACGGTGGTCAGTCCTGCAGAAGCGATACGCCACCACCTGTCCATGTTACCGTTGTCTGAGTTACCTCAACAACGATTTCCTCGAGTTTTCAAATAAATTTCGCCGAGTGACGAGGCATTTGGCTACCTTAAGAGAGTCATAGTTACTGTTGCCAGCTGCTCGACCTACCTACTTTCTTTCCACTCTTTAATTATTACTGTGGTCAGTCCTGCAGGAGCAATATGCCACTACATGTAAACCTTAACGTTGTCTGAGCTACCTTATCGAAGTTATCCTCGAGTTTTCAACAAAAATTTTACATGGTGACAATTCATTTGGCTACCTTAAGAGAGTCATAGTACTCCTGCCTGCTGCTCCCACTTTTCTAAGCCCATTCTCTCTATCATTCTTGCCATGGCCTGTCCTACGGAACCGATGTGCCACTATATGTCCACGTTAACGTCGTCTCTGTTACTCCCACTACGAGTCTCTCGAGTTAGCAAATGTACCTCGCCGGATGACGGGGCATTTGGCTACCTTAAGAGCGTCATAGTTACTGCAGCCAGCTGCTCCCCCTTCTTTGAATGTTTCCTGTCTTTAATGCGTACTGTGGGCAGTCCTGCAGAAGCGATATGCCACCACCTTTCCATGTTACCGTTGTCTGAGTAACCTCAACAACGATTTCCTCGAGTTTTCAAATAAATTTCGCCGAGTGACGAGGCATTTGGCTACCTTAAGAGAGTCATAGTTACTGTTGCCAGCTGCTCGACCTACTTTCTTTCTTTCCACTCTTTAATTATTACTGTGGTCAGTCCTGCAGGAGCAATAAGCCACTACATGTAAACCTTAACGTTGTCTGAGCTACCTTACCGAAGATATCCTCGAGTTTTCAAAAAAAAATGTCACATGTTGACGAAACATTTAACTACCTTAAGAGAGTCATAGTACTCCTGCCTGCTGCTCCCACTTTTCTAAGCCCATTCTCTCTATCATTCTTGCTATGGCCTGTCCTACGGAACCGATGTGCCACTATATGTCCACGTTAACGTCGTCACTGTTATTCCCACTACGAGTCTCTCGAGTTAGCAAATGTACCTCGCCGGATGACGAGCCATTTGACTACCTTAAGAGAGTCATAGTTACTGCAGCCAGCTGCTCCCCCGTCTTTGAATCTTTCCTCTCTTTAATTCGTACTGTGGTGTCCTGCAGAAGCGATACGCCACCACCTATCCATGTTACCGTTGTCTGAGTTACTTCAACGACGATTTCCTCGAGTTTTCAAATAAATTTCGCCGAGTGACGAGGCATTTGGCTACCTTAAGAGAGTCATAGTTACTGCTGCCAGCTGCTCGACCTACTTTCTTTCTTTCCACTCTTTAATTATTACTGTGGTCAGTCCTGCAGGAGCAATATGCCACTACATGTAAACCTTAACGTTGTCTGAGCTACCTTAACGAAAATATCCTCGAGTTTTCAAAAAAAATTTTAAATGGTGACGAGGCATTTGGCTACCTTAAGGGAGTTATAGTACCCCTGCCTGCTGCTCCCACTTTTCTAAGCCCTTTCTCTCTATCATTCTTGCTATGGCTGTCCTACAGAACCGATGTGCCACTATATGTCCTCGTCAACGTCGTCTCTGTTACTCCCACTACGAGTCTCTAGAGTTAGCAAATGTACCTCGCCGGATGACGAGGTATTTGGCTGCCTTATAAGCGTCATAGTTACTGCAGCCAGCTGCTCCCCCTTCTTTGAATCTTTCCTCCCTTTAAATCGTACTGTGGTCAGTCCTGCAGAAGCGATACGCCACCACCTGTCCATGTTACCGTTGTCTGAGTTACCTCAACAACGATTTCCTCGAGTTTTCAAATAAATTTCGCCGAGTGACGAGGCATTTGGCTACCTTAAGAGAGTCATAGTTACTGTTGCCAGCTGCTCGACCTACCTACTTTCTTTCCACTCTTTAATTATTACTGTGGTCAGTCCTGCAGGAGCAATATGCCACTACATGTAAACCTTAACGTTGTCTGAGCTACCTTATCGAAGTTATCCTCGAGTTTTCAACAAAAATTTTACATGGTGACAATTCATTTGGCTACCTTAAGAGAGTCATAGTACTCCTGCCTGCTGCTCCCACTTTTCTAAGCCCATTCTCTC
Organism: Schistocerca serialis cubense; assembly: GCF_023864345.2. Lineage (NCBI taxonomy): Eukaryota > Metazoa > Arthropoda > Insecta > Orthoptera > Acrididae > Schistocerca > Schistocerca serialis. The sequence continues at coordinate 1,001,836 of NW_026048486.1, forward strand.
TATCATTCTTGCTATGGCCTGTCCTACGGAACCGATGTGCCACTATATGTCCACGTTAACGTCGTCTCTGTTACTCCCACTACGAGTCTCTCGAGTTAGCAAATGTACCTCGCCGGATGACGGGGCATTTGGCTACCTTAAGAGCGTCATAGTTACTGCAGCCAGCTGCTCCCCCTTCTTTGAATGTTTCCTGTCTTTAATGCGTACTGTGGGCAGTCCTGCAGAAGCGATATGCCACCACCTTTCCATGTTACCGTTGTCTGAGTAACCTCAACAACGATTTCCTCGAGTTTTCAAATAAATTTCGCCGAGTGACGAGGCATTTGGCTACCTTAAGAGAGTCATAGTTACTGTTGCCAGCTGCTCGACCTACTTTCTTTCTTTCCACTCTTTAATTATTACTGTGGTCAGTCCTGCCGGAGCAATAAGCCACTACATGTAAACCTTAACGTTGTCTGAGCTACCTTACCGAAGATATCCTCGAGTTTTCAAAAAAAAATGTCACATGTTGACGAAACATTTAACTACCTTAAGAGAGTCATAGTACTCCTGCCTGCTGCTCCCACTTTTCTAAGCCCATTCTCTCTATCATTCTTGCTATGGCCTGTCCTACGGAACCGATGTGCCACTATATGTCCACGTTAACGTCGTCACTGTTATTCCCACTACGAGTCTCTCGAGTTAGCAAATGTACCTCGCCGGATGACGAGCCATTTGACTACCTTAAGAGAGTCATAGTTACTGCAGCCAGCTGCTCCCCCGTCTTTGAATCTTTCCTCTCTTTAATTCGTACTGTGGTGTCCTGCAGAAGCGATACGCCACCACCTATCCATGTTACCGTTGTCTGAGTTACTTCAACGACGATTTCCTCGAGTTTTCAAATAAATTTCGCAGAGTGACGAGGCATTTGGCTACCTTAAGAGAGTCATAGTTACGGCTGCCAGCTGCTCGACCTACTTTCTTTCTTTCCACTCTTTAATTATTACTGTGGTCAGTCCTGCAGGAGTAATATGCCACTACATGTAAACCTTAACGTTGTCTGAGCTACCTTAACGAAAATATCCTCGAGTTTTCAAAAAAAATTTTAAATGGTGACGAGGCATTTGGCTACCTTAAGGGAGTTATAGTACCCCTGCCTGCTGCTCCCACTTTTCTAAGCCCTTTCTCTCTATCATTCTTGCTATGGCTGTCCTACAGAACCGATGTGCCACTATATGTCCTCGTCAACGTCGTCTCTGTTACTCCCACTACGAGTCTCTAGAGTTAGCAAATGTACCTCGCCGGATGACGAGGTATTTGGCTGCCTTATAAGCGTCATAGTTACTGCAGCCAGCTGCTCCCCCTTCTTTGAATCTTTCCTCCCTTTAAATCGTACGGTGGTCAGTCCTGCAGAAGCGATACGCCACCACCTGTCCATGTTACCGTTGTCTGAGTTACCTCAACAACGATTTCCTCGAGTTTTCAAATAAATTTCGCCGAGTGACGAGGCATTTGGCTACCTTAAGAGAGTCATAGTTACTGTTGCCAGCTGCTCGACCTACCTACTTTCTTTCCACTCTTTAATTATTACTGTGGTCAGTCCTGCAGGAGCAATATGCCACTACATGTAAACCTTAACGTTGTCTGAGCTACCTTATCGAAGTTATCCTCGAGTTTTCAACAAAAATTTTACATGGTGACAATTCATTTGGCTACCTTAAGAGAGTCATAGTACTCCTGCCTGCTGCTCCCACTTTTCTAAGCCCATTCTCTCTATCATTCTTGCTATGGCCTGTCCTACGGAACCGATGTGCCACTATATGTCCACGTTAACGTCGTCTCTGTTACTCCCACTACGAGTCTCTCGAGTTAGCAAATGTACCTCGCCGGATGACGGGGCATTTGGCTACCTTAAGAGCGTCATAGTTACTGCAGCCAGCTGCTCCCCCTTCTTTGAATGTTTCCTGTCTTTAATGCGTACTGTGGGCAGTCCTGCAGAAGCGATATGCCACCACCTTTCCATGTTACCGTTGTCTGAGTAACCTCAACAACGATTTCCTCGAGTTTTCAAATAAATTTCGCCGAGTGACGAGGCATTTGGCTACCTTAAGAGAGTCATAGTTACTGTTGCCAGCTGCTCGACCTACTTTCTTTCTTTCCACTCTTTAATTATTACTGTGGTCAGTCCTGCAGGAGCAATAAGCCACTACATGTAAACCTTAACGTTGTCTGAGCTACCTTACCGAAGATATCCTCGAGTTTTCAAAAAAAAATGTCACATGTTGACGAAACATTTAACTACCTTAAGAGAGTCATAGTACTCCTGCCTGCTGCTCCCACTTTTCTAAGCCCATTCTCTCTATCATTCTTGCTATGGCCTGTCCTACGGAACCGATGTGCCACTATATGTCCACGTTAACGTCGTCACTGTTATTCCCACTACGAGTCTCTCGAGTTAGCAAATGTACCTCGCCGGATGACGAGCCATTTGACTACCTTAAGAGAGTCATAGTTACTGCAGCCAGCTGCTCCCCCGTCTTTGAATCTTTCCTCTCTTTAATTCGTACTGTGGTGTCCTGCAGAAGCGATACGCCACCACCTATCCATGTTACCGTTGTCTGAGTTACTTCAACGACGATTTCCTCGAGTTTTCAAATAAATTTCGCCGAGTGACGAGGCATTTGGCTACCTTAAGAGAGTCATAGTTACTGCTGCCAGCTGCTCGACCTACTTTCTTTCTTTCCACTCTTTAATTATTACTGTGGTCAGTCCTGCAGGAGCAATATGCCACTACATGTAAACCTTAACGTTGTCTGAGCTACCTTAACGAAAATATCCTCGAGTTTTCAAAAAAAATTTTAAATGGTGACGAGGCATTTGGCTACCTTAAGGGAGTTATAGTACCCCTGCCTGCTGCTCCCACTTTTCTAAGCCCTTTCTCTCTATCATTCTTGCTATGGCTGTCCTACAGAACCGATGTGCCACTATATGTCCTCGTCAACGTCGTCTCTGTTACTCCCACTACGAGTCTCTAGAGTTAGCAAATGTACCTCGCCGGATGACGAGGTATTTGGCTGCCTTATAAGCGTCATAGTTACTGCAGCCAGCTGCTCCCCCTTCTTTGAATCTTTCCTCCCTTTAAATCGTACTGTGGTCAGTCCTGCAGAAGCGATACGCCACCACCTGTCCATGTTACCGTTGTCTGAGTTACCTCAACAACGATTTCCTCGAGTTTTCAAATAAATTTCGCCGAGTGACGAGGCATTTGGCTACCTTAAGAGAGTCATAGTTACTTTTGCCAGCTGCTCGACCTACCTACTTTCTTTCCACTCTTTAATTATTACTGTGGTCAGTCCTGCAGGAGCAATATGCCACTACATGTAAACCTTAACGTTGTCTGAGCTACCTTATCGAAGTTATCCTCGAGTTTTCAACAAAAATTTTACATGGTGACAATTCATTTGGCTACCTTAAGAGAGTCATAGTACTCCTGCCTGCTGCTCCCACTTTTCTAAGCCCATTCTCTCTATCATTCTTGCTATGGCCTGTCCTACGGACCCGATGTGCCACTATATGTCCACGTTAACGTCGTCTCTGTTACTCCCACTACGAGTCTCTCGAGTTAGCAAATGTACCTCGCCGGATGACGGGGCATTTGGCTACCTTAAGAGCGTCATAGTTACTGCAGCCAGCTGCTCCCCCTTCTTTGAATGTTTCCTGTCTTTAATGCGTACTGTGGGCAGTCCTGCAGAAGCGATATGCCACCACCTTTCCATGTTACCGTTGTCTGAGTAACCTCAACAACGATTTCCTCGAGTTTTCAAATAAATTTCGCCGAGTGACGAGGCATTTGGCTACCTTAAGAGAGTCATAGTTACTGTTGCCAGCTGCTCGACCTACTTTCTTTCTTTCCACTCTTTAATTATTACTGTGGTCAGTCCTGCAGGAGCAATAAGCCACTACATGTAAACCTTAACGTTGTCTGAGCTACCTTACCGAAGATATCCTCGAGTTTTCAAAAAAAAATGTCACATGTTGACGAAACATTTAACTACCTTAAGAGAGTCATAGTACTCCTGCCTGCTGCTCCCACTTTTCTAAGCCCATTCTCTCTATCATTCTTGCTATGGCCTGTCCTACGGAACCGATGTGCCACTATATGTCCACGTTAACGTGATCACTGTTATTCCCACTACGAGTCTCTCGAGTTAGCAAATGTACCTCGCCGGATGACGAGCCATTTGACTACCTTAAGAGAGTCATAGTTACTGCAGCCAGCTGCTCCCCCGTCTTTGAATCTTTCCTCTCTTTAATTCGTACTGTGGTGTCCTGCAGAAGCGATACGCCACCACCTATCCATGTTACCGTTGTCTGAGTTACTTCAACGACGATTTCCTCGAGTTTTCAAATAAATTTCGCCGAGTGACGAGGCATTTGGCTACCTTAAGAGAGTCATAGTTACTGCTGCCAGCTGCTCGACCTACTTTCTTTCTTTCCACTCTTTAATTATTACTGTGGTCAGTCCTGCAGGAGCAATAAGCCACTACATGTAAACCTTAACGTTGTCTGAGCTACCTTAACGAAAATATCCTCGAGTTTTCAAAAAAAATTTTAAATGGTGACGAGGCATTTGGCTACCTTAAGGGAGTTATAGTACCCCTGCCTGCTGCTCCCACTTTTCTAAGCCCTTTCTCTCTATCATTCTTGCTATGGCTGTCCTACAGAACCGATGTGCCACTATATGTCCTCGTCAACGTCGTCTCTGTTACTCCCACTACGAGTCTCTAGAGTTAGCAAATGTACCTCGCCGGATGACGAGGTATTTGGCTGCCTTATAAGCGTCATAGTTACTGCAGCCAGCTGCTCCCCCTTCTTTGAATCTTTCCTCCCTTTAAATCGTACTGTGGTCAGTCCTGCAGAAGCGATACGCCACCACCTGTCCATGTTACCGTTGTCTGAGTTACCTCAACAACGATTTCCTCGAGTTTTCAAATAAATTTCGCCGAGTGACGAGGCATTTGGCTACCTTAAGAGAGTCATAGTTACTTTTGCCAGCTGCTCGACCTACCTACTTTCTTTCCACTCTTTAATTATTACTGTGGTCAGTCCTGCAGGAGCAATATGCCACTACATGTAAACCTTAACGTTGTCTGAGCTACCTTATCGAAGTTATCCTCGAGTTTTCAACAAAAATTTTACATGGTGACAATTCATTTGGCTACCTTAAGAGAGTCATAGTACTCCTGCCTGCTGCTCCCACTTTTCTAAGCCCATTCTCTCTATCATTCTTGCTATGGCCTGTCCTACGGACCCGATGTGCCACTATATGTCCACGTTAACGTCGTCTCTGTTACTCCCACTACGAGTCTCTCGAGTTAGCAAATGTACCTCGCCGGATGACGGGGCATTTGGCTACCTTAAGAGCGTCATAGTTACTGCAGCCAGCTGCTCCCCCTTCTTTGAATGTTTCCTGTCTTTAATGCGTACTGTGGGCAGTCCTGCAGAAGCGATATGCCACCACCTTTCCATGTTACCGTTGTCTGAGTAACCTCAACAACGATTTCCTCGAGTTTTCAAATAAATTTCGCCGAGTGACGAGGCATTTGGCTACCTTAAGAGAGTCATAGTTACTGTTGCCAGCTGCTCGACCTACTTTCTTTCTTTCCACTCTTTAATTATTACTGTGGTCAGTCCTGCAGGAGCAATAAGCCACTACATGTAAACCTTAACGTTGTCTGAGCTACCTTACCGAAGATATCCTCGAGTTTTCAAAAAAAAATGTCACATGTTGACGAAACATTTAACTACCTTAAGAGAGTCATAGTACTCCTGCCTGCTGCTCCCACTTTTCTAAGCCCATTCTCTCTATCATTCTTGCTATGGCCTGTCCTACGGAACCGATGTGCCACTATATGTCCACGTTAACGTCGTCACTGTTATTCCCACTACGAGTCTCTCGAGTTAGCAAATGTACCTCGCCGGATGACGAGCCATTTGACTACCTTAAGAGAGTCATAGTTACTGCAGCCAGCTGCTCCCCCGTCTTTGAATCTTTCCTCTCTTTAATTCGTACTGTGGTGTCCTGCAGAAGCGATACGCCACCACCTATCCATGTTACCGTTGTCTGAGTTACTTCAACGACGATTTCCTCGAGTTTTCAAATAAATTTCGCCGAGTGACGAGGCATTTGGCTACCTTAAGAGAGTCATAGTTACTGCTGCCAGCTGCTCGACCTACTTTCTTTCTTTCCACTCTTTAATTATTACTGTGGTCAGTCCTGCAGGAGCAATATGCCACTACATGTAAACCTTAACGTTGTCTGAGCTACCTTAACGAAAATATCCTCGAGTTTTCAAAAAAAATTTTAAATGGTGACGAGGCATTTGGCTACCTTAAGGGAGTTATAGTACCCCTGCCTGCTGCTCCCACTTTTCTAAGCCCTTTCTCTCTATCATTCTTGCTATGGCTGTCCTACAGAACCGATGTGCCACTATATGTCCTCGTCAACGTCGTCTCTGTTACTCCCACTACGAGTCTCTAGAGTTAGCAAATGTACCTCGCCGGATGACGAGGTATTTGGCTGCCTTATAAGCGTCATAGTTACTGCAGCCAGCTGCTCCCCCTTCTTTGAATCTTTCCTTCCTTTAAATCGTACTGTGGTCAGTCCTGCAGAAGCGATACGCCACCATCTGTCCATGTTACCGTTGTCTGAGTTACCTCAACAACGATTTCCTCGAGTTTTCAAATAAATTTCGCCGAGTGACGAGGCATTTGGCTACCTTAAGAGAGTCGTAGTTACTGTTGCCAGCTGCTCGACCTACCTACTTTCTTTCCACTCTTTAATTATTACTGTGGTCAGTCCTGCAGGAGCAATATGCCACTACATGTAAACCTTAACGTTGTCTGAGCTACCTTATCGAAGATATCCTCGAGTTTTCAACAAAAATTTTACATGGTGACAATTCATTTGGCTACCTTAAGAGAGTCATAGTACTCCTGCCTGCTGCTCCCACTTTTCTAAGCCCATTCTCTCTATCATTCTTGCTATGGCCTGTCCTACGGAACCGATGTGCCACTATATGTCCACGTTAACGTCGTCTCTGTTACTCCCACTACGAGTCTCTCGAGTTAGCAAATGTACCTCGCCGGATGACGGGGCATTTGGCTACCTTAAGAGCGTCATAGTTACTGCAGCCAGCTGCTCCCCCTTCTTTGAATGTTTCCTGTCTTTAATGCGTACTGTGGGCAGTCCTGCAGAGGCGATATGCCACCACCTGTCCATGTTACCGTTGTCTGAGTAACCTCAACAACGATTTCCTCGAGTTTTCAAATAAATTTCGCCGAGTGACGAGGCATTTGGCTACCTTAAGAGAGTCATAGTTACTGTTGCCAGCTGCTCGACCTACTTTCTTTCTTTCCACTCTTTAATTATTACTGTGGTCAGTCCTGCAGGAGCAATAAGCCACTACATGTAAACCTTAACGTTGTCTGAGCTACCTTACCGAAGATATCCTCGAGTTTTCAAAAAAAAATGTCACATGTTGACGAAACATTTAACTACCTTGAGAGAGTCATAGTACTCCTGCCTGCTGCTCCCACTTTTCTAAGCCCATCCTCTCTATCATTCTTGCTATGGCCTGTCCTACGGAACCGATGTGCCACTATATGTCCACGTTAACGTGGTCACTGTTATTCCCACTACGAGTCTCTCGAGTTAGCAAATGTACCTCGCCGGATGACGAGCCATTTGACTACCTTAAGAGAGTCATAGTTACTGCAGCCAGCTGCTCCCCCGTCTTTGAATCTTTCCTCTCTTTAATTCGTACTGTGGTGTCCTGCAGAAGCGATACGCCACCACCTATCCATGTTACCGTTGTCTGAGTTACTTCAACGACGATTTCCTCGAGTTTTCAAATAAATTTCGCCGAGTGACGAGGCATTTGGCTACCTTAAGAGAGTCATAGTTACTGCTGCCAGCCTGACGACCTACTTTCTTTCTTTCCACTCTTTAATTATTACTGTGGTCAGTCCTGCAGGAGCAATATGCCACTACATGTAAACCTTAACGTTGTCTGAGCTACCTTAACGAAAATATCCTCGAGTTTTCAAAAAAAATTTTAAATGGTGACGAGGCATTTGGCTACCTTAAGGGAGTTATAGTACCCCTGCCTGCTGCTCCAACTTTTCTAAGCCCTTTCTCTCTATCATTCTTGCTATGGCTGTCCTACAGAACCGATGTGCCACTATATGTCCTCGTCAACGTCGTCTCTGTTACTCCCACTACGAGTCTCTAGAGTTAGCAAATGTACTTCGCCGGATGACGAGGTATTTGGCTGCCTTATAAGCGTCATAGTTACTGCAGCCAGCTGCTCCCCCTTCTTTGAATCTTTCCTCCCTTTAAATCGTACTGTGGTCAGTCCTGCAGAAGCGATACGCCACCACCTGTCCATGTTACCGTTGTCTGAGTTACCTCAACAACGATTTCCTCGAGTTTTCAAATAAATTTCGCCGAGTGACGAGGCATTTGGCTACCTTAAGAGAGTCATAGTTACTGTTGCCAGCTGCTCGACCTACCTACTTTCTTTCCACTCTTTAATTATTACTGTGGTCAGTCCTGCAGGAGCAATATGCCACTACATGTAAACCTTAACGTTGTCTGAGCTACCTTATCGAAGTTATCCTCGAGTTTTCAACAAAAATTTTACATGGTGACAATTCATTTGGCTACCTTAAGAGAGTCATAGTACTCCTGCCTGCTGCTCCCACTTTTCTAAGCCCATTCTCTCTATCATTCTTGCTATGGCCTGTCCTACGGAACCGATGTGCCACTATATGTCCACGTTAACGTCGTCTCTGTTACTCCCACTACGAGTCTCTCGAGTTAGCAAATGTACCTCGCCGGATGACGGGGCATTTGGCTACCTTAAGAGCGTCATAGTTACTGCAGCCAGCTGCTCCCCCTTCTTTGAATGTTTCCTGTCTTTAATGCGTACTGTGGGCAGTCCTGCAGAAGCGATATGCCACCACCTTTCCATGTTACCGTTGTCTGAGTAACCTCAACAACGATTTCCTCGAGTTTTCAAATAAATTTCGCCGAGTGACGAGGCATTTGGCTACCTTAAGAGAGTCATAGTTACTGTTGCCAGCTGCTCGACCTACTTTCTTTCTTTCCACTCTTTAATTATTACTGTGGTCAGTCCTGCAGGAGCAATAAGCCACTACATGTAAACCTCAACGTTGTCTGAGCTACCTTACCGAAGATATCCTCGAGTTTTCAAAAAAAAATGTCACATGTTGACGAAACATTTAACTACCTTAAGAGAGTCATAGTACTCCTGCCTGCTGCTCCCACTTTTCTAAGCCCATTCTCTCTATCATTCTTGCTATGGCCTGTCCTACGGAACCGATTTGCCACTATATGTCCACGTTAACGTCGTCACTGTTATTCCCACTACGAGTCTCTCGAGTTAGCAAATGTACCTCGCCGGATGACGAGCCATTTGACTACCTTAAGAGAGTCATAGTTACTGCAGCCAGCTGCTCCCCCGTCTTTGAATCTTTCCTCTCTTTAATTCGTACTGTGGTGTCCTGCAGAAGCGATACGCCACCACCTATCCATGTTACCGTTGTCTGAGTTACTTCAACGACGATTTCCTCGAGTTTTCCAAATAAATTTCGCCGAGTGACGAGGCATTTGGCTACCTTAAGAGAGTCATAGTTACTGCTGCCAGCTGCTCGACCTACTTTCTTTCTTTCCACTCTTTAATTATTACTGTGGTCAGTCCTGCAGGAGCAATATGCCACTACATGTAAACCTTAACGTTGTCTGAGCTACCTTAACGAAAATATCCTCGAGTTTCAAAAAAATTTTAAATGGTGACGAGGCATTTGGCTACCTTAAGGGAGTTATAGTACCCCTGCCTGCTGCTCCCACTTTTCTAAGCCCTTTCTCTCTATCATTCTGCTATGGCTGTCCTACAGAACCGATGTGCCACTATATGTCCTCGTCAACGTCGTCTCTGTTACTCCCACTACGAGTCTCTACAGTTAGCAAATGTACCTCGCCGGATGACGAGGTATTTGGCTGCCTTATAAGCGTCATAGTTACTGCAGCAGCTGCTCCCCCTTCTTTGAATCTTTCCTCCCTTTAAATCGTAACTGTGGTCAGTCCTGCAGTAGCGATACGCCACCACCTGTCCATAGTTACCGTTGTCTGAGTTACCTCAACAACGATTTCCTCGAGTTTTCAGATAAATTTCGCCGAGTGACGAGGCATTTGGCTACCTTAAGAGAGTCATAGTTACTGTTGACAGCTGCTCGACCTACCTACTTTCTTTCCACTCTTTAATTATTACTGTGGTCAGTCCTGCAGGAGCAATATGCCACTACATGTAAACCTTAACGTTGTCTGAGCTACCTTATCGAAGATATCCTCGAGTTTTCAACAAAAATTTTACATGGTGACAATTCATTTGGCTACCTTAAGAGAGTCATAGTACTCCTGCCTGCTGCTCCCACTTTTCTAAGCCCATTCTCTCTATCATTCTTGCTATGGCCTGTCCTACGGAACCGAAGTGCCACTATATGTCCACGTTAACGTCGTCTCTGTTACTCCCACTACGAGTCTCTCGAGTTAGCAAATGTACCTCGCCGGATGACGGGGCATTTGGCTACCTTAAGAGCGTCATTGTTACTGCAGCCAGCTGCTCCCCCTTCTTTGAATGTTTCCTGTCTTTAATGCGTACTGTGGGCTGTCCTGCAGAAGCGATATGCCACCACCTTTCCATGTTACCGTTGTCTGAGTAACCTCAACAACGATTTCCTCGAGTTTTCAAATAAATTTCGCCGAGTGACGAGGCATTTGGCTACCTTAAGAGAGTCATAGTTACTGTTGCCAGCTGCTCGACCTACTTTCTTTCTTTCCACTCTTTAATTATTACTGTGGTCAGTCCTGCAGGAGCAATAAGCCACTACATGTAAACCTTAACGTTGTCTGAGCTACCTTACCGAAGATATCCTCGAGTTTTCAAAAAAAAATGTCACATGTTGACGAAACATTTAACTACCTTAAGAGAGTCATAGTACTCCTGCCTGCTGCTCCCACTTTTCTAAGCCCATTCTCTCTATCATTCTTGCTATGGCCTGTCCTACGGAACCGATGTGCCACTATATGTCCACGTTAACGTCGTCTCTGTTACTCCCACTACGAGTCTCTCGAGTTAGCAAATGTACCTCGCCGGATGACGGGGCATTTGGCTACCTTAAGAGCGTCATTGTTACTGCAGCCAGCTGCTCCCCCTTCTTTGAATGTTTCCTGTCTTTAATGCGTACTGTGGGCAGTCCTGCAGAAGCGATATGCCACCACCTTTCCATGTTACCGTTGTCTGAGTAACCTCAACAACGATTTCCTCGAGTTTTCAAATAAATTTCGCCGAGTGACGAGGCATTTGGCTACCTTAAGAGAGTCATAGTTACTGTTGCCAGCTGCTCGACCTACTTTCTTTCTTTCCACTCTTTAATTATTACTGTGGTCAGTCCTGCAGGAGCAATAAGCCACTACATGTAAACCTTAACGTTGTCTGAGCTACCTTACCGAAGATATCCTCGAGTTTTCAAAAAGAAATGTCACATGTTGACGAAACATTTAACTACCTTAAGAGAGTCATAGTACTCCTGCCTGCTGCTCCCACTTTTCTAAGCCCATTCTCTCTATCATTCTTGCTATGGCCTGTCCTACGGAACCGATGTGCCACTATATGTCCACGTTAACGTGGTCACTGTTATTCCCACTACGAGTCTCTCGAGTTAGCAAATGTACCTCGCCGGATGACGAGCCATTTGACTACCTTAAGAGAGTCATAGTTACTGCAGCCAGCTGCTCCCCCGTCTTTGAATCTTTCCTCTCTTTAATTCGTACTGTGGTGTCCTGCAGAAGCGATACGCCACCACCTATCCATGTTACCGTTGTCTGAGTTACTTCAACGACGATTTCCTCGAGTTTTCAAATAAATTTCGCCGAGTGACGAGGCATTTGGCTACCTTAAGAGAGTCATAGTTACTGCTGCCAGCTGCTCGACCTACTTTCTTTCTTTCCACTCTTTAATTATTACTGTGGTCAGTCTTGCAGGAGCAATATGCCACTACATGTAAACCTTAACGTTGTCTGAGCTACCTTAACGAAAATATCCTCGAGTTTTCAAAAAAAATTTTAAATGGTGACGAGGCATTTGGCTACCTTAAGGGAGTTATAGTACCCCTGCCTGCTGCTCCCACTTTTCTAAGCCCTTTCTCTCTATCATTCTTGCTATGGCTGTCCTACAGAACCGATGTGCCACTATATGTCCTCGTCAACGTCGTCTCTGTTACTCCCACTACGAGTCTCTAGAGTTAGCAAATGTACCTCGCCGGATGACGAGGTATTTGGCTGCCTTATAAGCGTCATAGTTACTGCAGCCAGCTGCTCCCCCTTCTTTGAATCTTTCCTCCCTTTAAATCGTACTGTGGTCAGTCCTGCAGAAGCGATACGCCACCACCTGTCCATGTTACCGTTGTCTGAGTTACCTCAACAACGATTTCCTCGAGTTTTCAAATAAATTTCGCCGAGTGACGAGGCATTTGGCTACCTTAAGAGAGTCATAGTTACTGTTGCCAGCTGCTCGACCTACCTACTTTCTTTCCACTCTTTAATTATTACTGTGGTCAGTCCTGCAGGAGCAATATGCCACTACATGTAAACCTTAACGTTGTCTGAGCTACCTTATCGAAGTTATCCTCGAGTTTTCAACAAAAATTTTACATGGTGACAATTCATTTGGCTACCTTAAGAGAGTCATAGTACTCCTGCCTGCTGCTCCCACTTTTCTAAGCCCATTCTCTCTATCATTCTTGCTATGGCCTGTCCTACGGAACCGATGTGCCACTATATGTCCACGTTAACGTCGTCTCTGTTACTCCCACTACGAGTCTCTCGAGTTAGCAAATGTACCTCGCCGGATGACGGGGCATTTGGCTACCTTAAGAGCGTCATAGTTACTGCAGCCAGCTGCTCCCCCTTCTTTGAATGTTTCCTGTCTTTAATGCGTACTGTGGGCAGTCCTGCAGAAGCGATATGCCACCACCTTTCCATGTTACCGTTGTCTGAGTAACCTCAACAACGATTTCCTCGAGTTTTCAAATAAATTTCGCCGAGTGACGAGGCATTTGGCTACCTTAAGAGAGTCATAGTTACTGTTGCCAGCTGCTCGACCTACTTTCTTTCTTTCCACTCTTTAATTATTACTGTGGTCAGTCCTGCAGGAGCAATAAGCCACTACATGTAAACCTTAACGTTGTCTGAGCTACCTTACCGAAGATATCCTCGAGTTTTCAAAAAAAAATGTCACATGTTGACGAAACATTTAACTACCTTAAGAGAGTCATAGTACTCCTGCCTGCTGCTCCCACTTTTCTAAGCCCATTCTCTCTATCATTCTTGCTATGGCCTGTCCTACGGAACCGATGTGCCACTATATATCCACGTTAACGACGTCACTGTTATTCCCACTACGAGTCTCTCGAGTTAGCAAATGTACCTCGCCGGATGACGAGCCATTTGACTACCTTAAGAGAGTCATAGTTACTGCAGCCAGCTGCTCCCCCGTCTTTGAATCTTTCCTCTCTTTAATTCGTACTGTGGTGTCCTGCAGAAGCGATACGCCACCACCTATCCATGTTACCGTTGTCTGAGTTACTTCAACGACGATTTCCTCGAGTTTTCAAATAAATTTCGCCGAGTGACGAGGCATTTGGCTACCTTAAGAGAGTCATAGTTACTGCTGCCAGCTGCTCGACCTACTTTCTTTCTTTCCACTCTTTAATTATTACTGTGGTCAGTCCTGCAGGAGCAATATGCCACTACATGTAAACCTTAACGTTGTCTGAGCTACCTTAACGAAAATATCCTCGAGTTTTCAAAAAAAATTTTAAATGGTGACGAGGCATTTGGCTACCTTAAGGGAGTTATAGTACCCCTGCCTGCTGCTCCCACTTTTCTAAGCCCTTTCTCTCTATCATTCTTGCTATGGCTGTCCTACAGAACCGATGTGCCACTATATGTCCTCGTCAACGTCGTCTCTGTTACTCCCACTACGAGTCTCTAGAGTTAGCAAATGTACCTCGCCGGATGACGAGGTATTTGGCTGCCTTATAAGCGTCATAGTTACTGCAGCCAGCTGCTCCCCCTTCTTTGAATCTTTCCTCCCTTTAAATCGTACTGTGGTCAGTCCTGCAGAGGCGATACGCCACCACCTGTCCATGTTACCGTTGTCTGAGTTACCTCAACAACGATTTCCTCGAGTTTTCAAATAAATTTCGCCGAGTGACGAGGCATTTGGCTACCTTAAGAGAGTCATAGTTACTGTTGCCAGCTGCTCGACCTACCTACTTTCTTTCCACTCTTTAATTATTACTGTGGTCAGTCCTGCAGGAGCAATATGCCACTACATGTAAACCTTAACGTTGTCTGAGCTACCTTATCGAAGATATCCTCGAGTTTTCAACAAAAATTTTACATGGTGACAATTCATTTGGCTACCTTAAGAGAGTCATAGTACTCCTGCCTGCTGCTCCCACTTTTCTAAGCCCATTCTCTCTATCATTCTTGCTATGGCCTGTCCTACGGAACCGATGTGCCACTATATGTCCACGTTAACGTCGTCTCTGTTACTCCCACTACGAGTCTCTCGAGTTAGCAAATGTACCTCGCCGGATGACGGGGCATTTGGCTACCTTAAGAGCGTCATAGTTACTGCAGTCAGCTGCTCCCCCTTCTTTGAATGTTTCCTGTCTTTAATGCGTACTGTGGGCAGTCCTGCAGAAGCGATATGCCACCACCTGTCCATGTTACCGTTGTCTGAGTAACCTCAACAACGATTTCCTCGAGTTTTCAAATAAATTTCGCCGAGTGACGAGGCATTTGGCTACCTTAAGAGAGTCATAGTTACTGTTGCCAGCTGCTCGACCTACTTTCTTTCTTTCCACTCTTTAATTATTACTGTGGTCAGTCCTGCAGCAGCAATAAGCCACTACATGTAAACCTTAACGTTGTCTGAGCTACCTTACCGAAGATATCCTCGAGTTTTCAAAAAAAAATGTCACATGTTGACGAAACATTTAACTACCTTAAGAGAGTCATAGTACTCCTGCCTGCTGCTCCCACTTTTCTAAGCCCATTCTCTCTATCATTCTTGCTATGGCCTGTCCTACGGAACCGATGTGCCACTATATATCCACGTTAACGACGTCACTGTTATTCCCACTACGAGTCTCTCGAGTTAGCAAATGTACCTCGCCGGATGACGAGCCATTTGACTACCTTAAGAGAGTCATAGTTACTGCAGCCAGCTGCTCCCCCGTCTTTGAATCTTTCCTCTCTTTAATTCGTACTGTGGTGTCCTGCAGAAGCGATACGCCACCACCTATCCATGTTACCGTTGTCTGAGTTACTTCAACGACGATTTCCTCGAGTTTTCAAATAAATTTCGCCGAGTGACGAGGCATTTGGCTACCTTAAGAGAGTCATAGTTACTGCTGCCAGCTGCTCGACCTACTTTCTTTCTTTCCACTCTTTAATTATTACTGTGGTCAGTCCTGCAGGAGCAATATGCCACTACATGTAAACCTTAACGTTGTCTGAGCTACCTTAACGAAAATATCCTCGAGTTTTCAAAAAAAATTTTAAATGGTGACGAGGCATTTGGCTACCTTAAGGGAGTTATAGTACCCCTGCCTGCTGCTCCCACTTTTCTAAGCCCTTTCTCTCTATCATTCTTGCTATGGCTGTCCTACAGAACCGATGTGCCACTATATGTCCTCGTCAACGTCGTCTCTGTTACTCCCACTACGAGTCTCTAGAGTTAGCAAATGTACCTCGCCGGATGACGAGGTATTTGGCTGCCTTATAAGCGTCATAGTTACTGCAGCCAGCTGCTCCCCCTTCTTTGAATCTTTCCTCCCTTTAAATCGTACTGTGGTCAGTCCTGCAGAGGCGATACGCCACCACCTGTCCATGTTACCGTTGTCTGAGTTACCTCAACAACGATTTCCTCGAGTTTTCAAATAAATTTCGCCGAGTGACGAGGCATTTGGCTACCTTAAGAGAGTCATAGTTACTGTTGCCAGCTGCTCGACCTACCTACTTTCTTTCCACTCTTTAATTATTACTGTGGTCAGTCCTGCAGGAGCAATATGCCACTACATGTAAACCTTAACGTTGTCTGAGCTACCTTATCGAAGATATCCTCGAGTTTTCAACAAAGATTTTACATGGTGACAATTCATTTGGCTACCTTAAGAGAGTCATAGTACTCCTGCCTGCTGCTCCCACTTTTCTAAGCCCATTCTCTCTATCATTCTTGCTATGGCCTGTCCTACGGAACCGATGTGCCACTATATGTCCACGTTAACGTCGTCTCTGTTACTCCCACTACGAGTCTCTCGAGTTAGCAAATGTACCTCGCCGGATGACGGGGCATTTGGCTACCTTAAGAGCGTCATAGTTACTGCAGTCAGCTGCTCCCCCTTCTTTGAATGTTTCCTGTCTTTAATGCGTACTGTGGGCAGTCCTGCAGAAGCGATATGCCACCACCTGTCCATGTTACCGTTGTCTGAGTAACCTCAACAACGATTTCCTCGAGTTTTCAAATAAATTTCGCCGAGTGACGAGGCATTTGGCTACCTTAAGAGAGTCATAGTTACTGTTGCCAGCTGCTCGACCTACTTTCTTTCTTTCCACTCTTTAATTATTACTGTGGTCAGTCCTGCAGGAGCAATAAGCCACTACATGTAAACCTTAACGTTGTCTGAGCTACCTTACCGAAGATATCCTCGAGTTTTCAAAAAAAAATGTCACATGTTGACGAAACATTTAACTACCTTAAGAGAGTCATAGTACTCCTGCCTGCTGCTCCCACTTTTCTAAGCCCATTCTCTCTATCATTCTTGCTATGGCCTGTCCTACGGAACCGATGTGCCACTATATGTCCACGTTAACGTGGTCACTGTTATTTCCACTACGAGTCTCTCGAGTTAGCAAATGTACCTCGCCGGATGACGAGCCATTTGACTACCTTAAGAGAGTCATAGTTACTGCAGCCAGCTGCTCCCCCGTCTTTGAATCTTTCCTCTCTTTAATTCGTACTGTGGTGTCCTGCAGAAGCGATACGCCACCACCTATCCATGTTACCGTTGTCTGAGTTACTTCAACGACGATTTCCTCGAGTTTTCAAATAAATTTCGCCGAGTGACGAGGCATTTGGCTACCTTAAGAGAGTCATAGTTACTGCTGCCAGCTGCTCGACCTACTTTCTTTCTTTCCACTCTTTAATTATTACTGTGGTCAGTCCTGCAGGAGCAATATGCCACTACATGTAAACCTTAACGTTGTCTGAGCTACCTTAACGAAAATATCCTCGAGTTTTCAAAAAAAATTTTAAATGGTGACGAGGCATTTGGCTACCTTAAGGGAGTTATAGTACCCCTGCCTGCTGCTCCCACTTTTCTAAGCCCTTTCTCTCTATCATTCTTGCTATGGCTGTCCTACAGAACCGATGTGCCACTATATGTCCTCGTCAACGTCGTCTCTGTTACTCCCACTACGAGTCTCTAGAGTTAGCAAATGTACCTCGCCGGATGACGAGGTATTTGGCTGCCTTATAAGCGTCATAGTTACTGCAGCCAGCTGCTCCCCCTTCTCTGAATCTTTCCTCCCTTTAAATCGTACTGTGGTCAGTCCTGCAGAAGCGATACGCCACCACCTGTCCATGTTACCGTTGTCTGAGTTACCTCAACAACGATTTCCTCGAGTTTTCAAATAAATTTCGCCGAGTGACGAGGCATTTGGCTACCTTAAGAGAGTCATAGTTACTGTTGCCAGCTGCTCGACCTACCTACTTTCTTTCCACTCTTTAATTATTACTGTGGTCAGTCCTGCAGGAGCAATATGCCACTACATGTAAACCTTAACGTTGTCTGAGCTACCTTATCGAAGATATCCTCGAGTTTTCAACAAAAATTTTACATGGTGACAATTCATTTGGCTACCTTAAGAGAGTCATAGTACTCCTGCCTGCTGCTCCCACTTTTCTAAGCCCATTCTCTCTATCATTCTTGCTATGGCCTGTCCTACGGAACCGATGTGCCACTATATGTCCACGTTAACGTCGTCTCTGTTACTCCCACCACGAGTCTCTCGAGCTAGCAAATGTACCTCGCCGGATGACGGGGCATTTGGCTACCTTAAGAGCGTCATAGTTACTGCAGCCAGCTGCTCCCCCTTCTTTGAATGTTTCCTGTCTTTAATGCGTACTGTGGGCAGTCCTGCAGAAGCGATATGCCACCACCTGTCCATGTTACCGTTGTCTGAGTAACCTCAACAACGATTTCCTCCAGTTTTCAAATAAATTTCGCCGAGTGACGAGGCATTTGGCTACCTTAAGAGAGTCATAGTTACTGTTGCCAGCTGCTCGACCTACTTTCTTTCTTTCCACTCTTTAATTATTACTGTGGTCAGTCCTGCAGGAGCAATAAGCCACTACATGTAAACCTTAACGTTGTCTGAGCTACCTTACCGAAGATATCCTCGAGTTTTCAAAAAAAAATGTCACATGTTGACGAAACATTTAACTACCTTAAGAGAGTCATAGTACTCCTGCCTGCTGCTCCCACTTTTCTAAGCCCATTCTCTCTATCATTCTTGCTACGGCCTGTCCTACGGAACCGATGTGCCACTATATGTCCACGTTAACGTCGTCACTGTTATTCCCACTACGAGTCTCTCGAGTTAGCAAATGTACCTCGCCGGATGACGAGCCATTTGACTACCTTAAGAGAGTCATAGTTACTGCAGCCAGCTGCTCCCCCGTCTTTGAATCTTTCCTCTCTTTAATTCGTACTGTGGTGTCCTGCAGAAGCGATACGCCACCACCTATCCATGTTACCGTTGTCTGAGTTACTTCAACGACGATTTCCTCGAGTTTTCAAATAAATTTCGCCGAGTGACGAGGCATTTGGCTACCTTAAGAGAGTCATAGTTACTGCTGCCAGCTGCTCGACCTACTTTCTTTCTTTCCACTCTTTAATTATTACTGTGGTCAGTCCTGCAGGAGCAATATGCCACTACATGTAAACCTTAACGTTGTCTGAGCTACCTTAACGAAAATATCCTCGAGTTTTCAAAAAAAATTTTAAATGGTGACGAGGCATTTGGCTACCTTAAGGGAGTTATAGTACCCCTGCCTGCTGCTCCCACTTTTCTAAGCCCTTTCTCTCTATCATTCTTGCTATGGCTGTCCTACAGAACCGATGTGCCACTATATGTCCTCGTCAACGTCGTCTCTGTTACTCCCACTACGAGTCTCTAGAGTTAGCAAATGTACCTCGCCGGATGACGAGGTATTTGGCTGCCTTATAAGCGTCATAGTTACTGCAGCCAGCTGCTCCCCCTTCTTTGAATCTTTCCTCCCTTTAAATCGTACTGTGGTCAGTCCTGCAGAGGCGATACGCCACCACCTGTCCATGTTACCGTTGTCTGAGTTACCTCAACAACGATTTCCTCGAGTTTTCAAATAAATTTCGCCGAGTGACGAGGCATTTGGCTACCTTAAGAGAGTCATAGTTACTGTTGCCAGCTGCTCGACCTACCTACTTTCTTTCCACTCTTTAATTATTACTGTGGTCAGTCCTGCAGGAGCAATATGCCACTACATGTAAACCTTAACGTTGTCTGAGCTACCTTATCGAAGATATCCTCGAGTTTTCAACAAAAATTTTACATGGTGACAATTCATTTGGCTACCTTAAGAGAGTCATAGTACTCCTGCCTGCTGCTCCCACTTTTCTAAGCCCATTCTCTCTATCATTCTTGCTATGGCCTGTCCTACGGAACCGATGTGCCACTATATGTCCACGTTAACGTCGTCTCTGTTACTCCCACTACGAGTCTCTCGAGTTAGCAAATGTACCTCGCCGGATGACGGGGCATTTGGCTACCTTAAGAGCGTCATAGTTACTGCAGTCAGCTGCTCCCCCTTCTTTGAATGTTTCCTGTCTTTAATGCGTACTGTGGGCAGTCCTGCAGAAGCGATATGCCACCACCTGTCCATGTTACCGTTGTCTGAGTAACCTCAACAACGATTTCCTCGAGTTTTCAAATAAATTTCGCCGAGTGACGAGGCATTTGGCTACCTTAAGAGAGTCATAGTTACTGTTGCCAGCTGCTCGACCTACTTTCTTTCTTTCCACTCTTTAATTATTACTGTGGTCAGTCCTGCAGGAGCAATAAGCCACTACATGTAAACCTTAACGTTGTCTGAGCTACCTTACCGAAGATATCCTCGAGTTTTCAAAAAAAAATGTCACATGTTGACGAAACATTTAACTACCTTAAGAGAGTCATAGTACTCCTGCCTGCTGCTCCCACTTTTCTAAGCCCATTCTCTCTATCATTCTTGCTATGGCCTGTCCTACGGAACCGATGTGCCACTATATGTCCACGTTAACGTGGTCACTGTTATTTCCACTACGAGTCTCTCGAGTTAGCAAATGTACCTCGCCGGATGACGAGCCATTTGACTACCTTAAGAGAGTCATAGTTACTGCAGCCAGCTGCTCCCCCGTCTTTGAATCTTTCCTCTCTTTAATTCGTACTGTGGTGTCCTGCAGAAGCGATACGCCACCACCTATCCATGTTACCGTTGTCTGAGTTACTTCAACGACGATTTCCTCGAGTTTTCAAATAAATTTCGCCGAGTGACGAGGCATTTGGCTACCTTAAGAGAGTCATAGTTACTGCTGCCAGCTGCTCGACCTACTTTCTTTCTTTCCACTCTTTAATTATTACTGTGGTCAGTCCTGCAGGAGCAATATGCCACTACATGTAAACCTTAACGTTGTCTGAGCTACCTTAACGAAAATATCCTCGAGTTTTCAAAAAAAATTTTAAATGGTGACGAGGCATTTGGCTACCTTAAGGGAGTTATAGTACCCCTGCCTGCTGCTCCCACTTTTCTAAGCCCTTTCTCTCTATCATTCTTGCTATGGCTGTCCTACAGAACCGATGTGCCACTATATGTCCTCGTCAACGTCGTCTCTGTTACTCCCACTACGAGTCTCTAGAGTTAGCAAATGTACCTCGCCGGATGACGAGGTATTTGGCTGCCTTATAAGCGTCATAGTTACTGCAGCCAGCTGCTCCCCCTTCTTTGAATCTTTCCTCCCTTTAAATCGTACTGTGGTCAGTCCTGCAGAAGCGATACGCCACCACCTGTCCATGTTACCGTTGTCTGAGTTACCTCAACAACGATTTCCTCGAGTTTTCAAATAAATTTCGCCGAGTGACGAGGCATTTGGCTACCTTAAGAGAGTCATAGTTACTGTTGCCAGCTGCTCGACCTACCTACTTTCTTTCCACTCTTTAATTATTACTGTGGTCAGTCCTGCAGGAGCAATATGCCACTACATGTAAACCTTAACGTTGTCTGAGCTACCTTATCGAAGATATCCTCGAGTTTTCAACAAAAATTTTACATGGTGACAATTCATTTGGCTACCTTAAGAGAGTCATAGTACTCCTGCCTGCTGCTCCCACTTTTCTAAGCCCATTCTCTCTATCATTCTTGCTATGGCCTGTCCTACGGAACCGATGTGCCACTATATGTCCACGTTAACGTCGTCTCTGTTACTCCCACCACGAGTCTCTCGAGCTAGCAAATGTACCTCGCCGGATGACGGGGCATTTGGCTACCTTAAGAGCGTCATAGTTACTGCAGCCAGCTGCTCCCCCTTCTTTGAATGTTTCCTGTCTTTAATGCGTACTGTGGGCAGTCCTGCAGAAGCGATATGCCACCACCTGTCCATGTTACCGTTGTCTGAGTAACCTCAACAACGATTTCCTCCAGTTTTCAAATAAATTTCGCCGAGTGACGAGGCATTTGGCTACCTTAAGAGAGTCATAGTTACTGTTGCCAGCTGCTCGACCTACTTTCTTTCTTTCCACTCTTTAATTATTACTGTGGTCAGTCCTGCAGGAGCAATAAGCCACTACATGTAAACCTTAACGTTGTCTGAGCTACCTTACCGAAGATATCCTCGAGTTTTCAAAAAAAAATGTCACATGTTGACGAAACATTTAACTACCTTAAGAGAGTCATAGTACTCCTGCCTGCTGCTCCCACTTTTCTAAGCCCATTCTCTCTATCATTCTTGCTATGGCCTGTCCTACGGAACCGATGTGCCACTATATGTCCACGTTAACGTCGTCACTGTTATTCCCACTACGAGTCTCTCGAGTTAGCAAATGTACCTCGCCGGATGACGAGCCATTTGACTACCTTAAGAGAGTCATAGTTACTGCAGCCAGCTGCTCCCCCGTCTTTGAATCTTTCCTCTCTTTAATTCGTACTGTGGTGTCCTGCAG
The DNA here is from genome assembly GCF_023864345.2 of Schistocerca serialis cubense. Classification (NCBI taxonomy): domain Eukaryota; kingdom Metazoa; phylum Arthropoda; class Insecta; order Orthoptera; family Acrididae; genus Schistocerca; species Schistocerca serialis. The sequence goes on from NW_026048486.1 coordinate 1,024,265, forward strand.
AAGCGATACGCCACCACCTATCCATGTTACCGTTGTCTGAGTTACTTCAACGACGATTTCCTCGAGTTTTCAAATAAATTTCGCCGAGTGACGAGGCATTTGGCTACCTTAAGAGAGTCATAGTTACTGCTGCCAGCTGCTCGACCTACTTTCTTTCTTTCCACTCTTTAATTATTACTGTGGTCAGTCCTGCAGGAGCAATATGCCACTACATGTAAACCTTAACGTTGTCTGAGCTACCTTAACGAAAATATCCTCGAGTTTTCAAAAAAAATTTTAAATGGTGACGAGGCATTTGGCTACCTTAAGGGAGTTATAGTACCCCTGCCTGCTGCTCCCACTTTTCTAAGCCCTTTCTCTCTATCATTCTTGCTATGGCTGTCCTACAGAACCGATGTGCCACTATATGTCCTCGTCAACGTCGTCTCTGTTACTCCCACTACGAGTCTCTAGAGTTAGCAAATGTACCTCGCCGGATGACGAGGTATTTGGCTGCCTTATAAGCGTCATAGTTACTGCAGCCAGCTGCTCCCCCTTCTTTGAATCTTTCCTCCCTTTAAATCGTACTGTGGTCAGTCCTGCAGAAGCGATACGCCACCACCTGTCCATGTTACCGTTGTCTGAGTTACCTCAACAACGATTTCCTCGAGTTTTCAAATAAATTTCGCCGAGTGACGAGGCATTTGGCTACCTTAAGAGAGTCATAGTTACTGTTGCCAGCTGCTCCACCTACCTACTTTCTTTCCACTCTTTAATTATTACTGTGGTCAGTCCTGCAGGAGCAATATGCCACTACATGTAAACCTTAACGTTGTCTGAGCTACCTTATGGAAGTTATCCTCGAGTTTTCAACAAAAATTTTACATGGTGACAATTCATTTGGCTACCTTAAGAGAGTCATAGTACTCCTGCCTGCTGCTCCCACTTTTCTAAGCCCATTCTCTCTATCATTCTTGCTATGGCCTGTCCTACGGAACCGATGTGCCACTATATGTCCACGTTAACGTCGTCTCTGTTACTCCCACTACGAGTCTCTCGAGTTAGCAAATGTACCTCGCCGGATGACGGGGCATTTGGCTACCTTAAGAGCGTCATAGTTACTGCAGCCAGCTGCTCCCCCTTCTTTGAATGTTTCCTGTCTTTAATGCGTACTGTGGGCAGTCCTGCAGAAGCGATATGCCACCACCTTTCCATGTTACCGTTGTCTGAGTAACCTCAACAACGATTTCCTCGAGTTTTCAAATAAATTTCGCCGAGTGACGAGGCATTTGGCTACCTTAAGAGAGTCATAGTTACTGTTGCCAGCTGCTCGACCTACTTTCTTTCTTTCCACTCTTTAATTATTACTGTGGTCAGTCCTGCAGGAGCAATAAGCCACTACATGTAAACCTTAACGTTGTCTGAGCTACCTTACCGAAGATATCCTCGAGTTTTCAAAAAAAAATGTCACATGTTGACGAAACATTTAACTACCTTAAGAGAGTCATAGTACTCCTGCCTGCTGCTCCCACTTTTCTAAGCCCATTCTCTCTATCATTCTTGCTATGGCCTGTCCTACGGAACCGATGTGCCACTATATGTCCACGTTAACGTCGTCACTGTTATTCCCACTACGAGTCTCTCGAGTTAGCAAATGTACCTCGCCGGATGACGAGCCATTTGACTACCTTAAGAGAGTCATAGTTACTGCAGCCAGCTGCTCCCCCGTCTTTGAATCTTTCCTCTCTTTAATTCGTACTGTGGTGTCCTGCAGAAGCGATACGCCACCACCTATCCATGTTACCGTTGTCTGAGTTACTTCAACGACGATTTCCTCGAGTTTTCAAATAAATTTCGCCGAGTGACGAGGCATTTGGCTACCTTAAGAGAGTCATAGTTACTGCTGCCAGCTGCTCGACCTACTTTCTTTCTTTCCACTCTTTAATTATTACTGTGGTCAGTCCTGCAGGAGCAATATGCCACTACATGTAAACCTTAACGTTGTCTGAGCTACCTTAACGAAAATATCCTCGAGTTTTCCAAAAAAATTTTAAATGGTGACGAGGCATTTGGCTACCTTAAGGGAGTTATAGTACCCCTGCCTGCTGCTCCCACTTTTCTAAGCCCTTTCTCTCTATCATTCTTGCTATGGCTGTCCTACAGAACCGATGTGCCACTATATGTCCTCGTCAACGTCGTCTCTGTTACTCCCACTACGAGTCTCTAGAGTTAGCAAATGTACCTCGCCGGATGACGAGGTATTTGGCTGCCTTATAAGCGTCATAGTTACTGCAGCCAGCTGCTCCCCCTTCTTTGAATCTTTCCTCCCTTTAAATCGTACTGTGGTCAGTCCTGCAGAAGCGATACGCCACCACCTGTCCATGTTACCGTTGTCTGAGTTACCTCAACAACGATTTCCTCGAGTTTTCAAATAAATTTCGCCGAGTGACGAGGCATTTGGCTACCTTAAGAGAGTCATAGTTACTGTTGCCAGCTGCTCGACCTACCTACTTTCTTTCCACTCTTTAATTATTACTGTGGTCAGTCCTGCAGGAGCAATATGCCACTACATGTAAACCTTAAAGTTGTCTGAGCTACGTTATCGAAGATATCCTCGAGTTTTCAACAAAAATTTTACATGGTGACAATTCATTTGGCTACCTTAAGAGAGTCATAGTACTCCTGCCTGCTGCTCCCACTTTTCTAAGCCCATTCTCTCTATCATTCTTGCTATGGCCTGTCCTACGGAACCGATGTGCCACTATATGTCCACGTCAACGTCGTCTCTGTTACTCCCACTACGAGTCTCTCGAGTTAGCAAATGTACCTCGCCGGATGACGGGGCATTTGGCTACCTTAAGAGCGTCATAGTTACTGCAGCCAGCTGCTCCCCCTTCTTTGAATGTTTCCTGTCTTTAATGCGTACTGTGGGCAGTCCTGCAGAAGCGATATGCCACCACCTGTCCATGTTACCGTTGTCTGAGTAACCTCAACAACGATTTCCTCGAGTTTTCAAATAAATTTCGCCGAGTGACGAGGCATTTGGCTACCTTAAGAGAGTCGTAGTTACTGTTGCCAGCTGCTAGACCTACTTTCTTTCTTTCCACTCTTTAATTATTACTGTGGTCAGTCCTGCAGGAGCAATAAGCCAGTACATGTAAACCTTAACGTTGTCTGAGCTACCTTACCGAAGATATCCTCGAGTTTTCAAAAAAAAATGTCACATGTTGACGAAACATTTAACTACCTTAAGAGAGTCATAGTACTCCTGCCTGCTGCTCCCACTTTTCTAAGCCCATTCTCTCTATCATTCTTGCTATGGCCTGTCCTACGGAACCGATGTGCCACTATATGTCCACGTTAACGTCGTCACTGTTATTCCCACTACGAGTCTCTCGAGTTAGCAAATGTACCTCGCCGGATGACGAGCCATTTGACTACCTTAAGAGAGTCATAGTTACTGCAGCCAGCTGCTCCCCCGTCTTTGAATCTTTCCTCTCTTTAATTCGTACTGTGGTGTCCTGCAGAAGCGATACGCCACCACCTATCCATGTTACCGTTGTCTGAGTTACTTCAACGACGATTTCCTCGAGTTTTCAAATAAATTTCGCCGAGTGAAGAGGCATTTGGCTACCTTAAGAGAGTCATAGTTACTGCTGCCAGCTGCTCGACCTACTTTCTTTCTTTCCACTCTTTAATTATTACTGTGGTCAGTCCTGCAGGAGCAATATGCCACTACATGTAAACCTTAACGTTGTCTGAGCTACCTTAACGAAAATATCCTCGAGTTTTCAAAAAAAATTTTAAATGGTGACGAGGCATTTGGCTACCTTAAGGGAGTTATAGTACCCCTGCCTGCTGCTCCCACTTTTCTAAGCCCTTTCTCTCTATCATTCTTGCTATGGCTGTCCTACAGAACCGATGTGCCACTATATGTCCTCGTCAACGTCGTCTCTGTTACTCCCACTACGAGTCTCTAGAGTTAGCAAATGTACCTCGCCGGATGACGAGGTATTTGGCTGCCTTATAAGCGTCATAGTTACTGCAGCCAGCTGCTCCCCCTTCTTTGAATCTTTCCTCCCTTTAAATCGTACTGTGGTCAGTCCTGCAGAAGCGATACGCCACCACCTGTCCATGTTACCGTTGTCTGAGTTACCTCAACCACGACTTCCTCGAGTTTTCAAATAAATTTCGCCGAGTGACGAGGCATTTGGCTACCTTAAGAGAGTCATAGTTACTGTTGCCAGCTGCTCGACCTACTTTCTTTCTTTCCACTCTTTAATTATTACTGTGGTCAGTCCTGCAGGAGCAATAAGCCACTACATGTAAACCCTAACGTTGTCTGACCTACCTTACCGAAGATATCCTCGAGTTTTCAAAAAAAAATGTCACATGTTGACGAAACATTTAACTACCTTAAGAGAGTCATAGTACTCCTGCCTGCTGCTCCCACTTTTCTAAGCCCATTCTCTCTATCATTCTTGCTATGGCCTGTCCTACGGAACCGATGTGCCACTATATGTCCACGTTAACGTCGTCTCTGTTACTCCCACTACGAGTCTCTCGAGTTAGCAAATGTACCTCGCCGGATGACGGGGCATTTGGCTACCTTAAGAGCGTCATAGTTACTGCAGCCAGCTGCTCCCCCTTCTTTGAATGTTTCCTGTCTTTAATGCGTACTGTGGGCAGTCCTGCAGAAGCGATATGCCACCACCTTTCCATGTTACCGTTGTCTGAGTAACCTCAACAACGATTTCCTCGAGTTTTCAAATAAATTTCGCCGAGTGACGAGGCATTTGGCTACCTTAAGAGAGTCATAGTTACTGTTGCCAGCTGCTCGACCTACTTTCTTTCTTTCCACTCTTTAATTATTACTGTGGTCAGTCCTGCAGGAGCAATAAGCCACTACATGTAAACCTTAACGTTGTCTGAGCTACCTTACCGAAGATATCCTCGAGTTTTCAAAAAAAAATGTCACATGTTGACGAAACATTTAACTACCTTAAGAGAGTCATAGTACTCCTGCCTGCTGCTCCCACTTTTCTAAGCCCATTCTCTCTATCATTCTTGCTATGGCCTGTCCTACGGAACCGATGTGCCACTATATGTGTACGTTAACGTCGTCACTGTTATTCCCACTACGAGTCTCTCGAGTTAGCAAATGTACCTCGCCGGATGACGAGCCATTTGACTACCTTAAGAGAGTCATAGTTACTGCAACCAGCTGCTCCCCCGTCTTTGAATCTTTCCTCTCTTTAATTCGTACTGTGGTGTCCTGCAGAAGCGATACGCCACCACCTATCCATGTTACCGTTGTCTGAGTTACTTCAACGACGATTTCCTCGAGTTTTCAAATAAATTTCGCCGAGTGACGAGGCATTTGGCTACCTTAAGAGAGTCATAGTTACTGCTGCCAGCTGCTCGACCTACTTTCTTTCTTTCCACTCTTTAATTATTACTGTGGTCAGTCCTGCAGGAGCAATATGCCACTACATGTAAACCTTAACGTTGTCTGAGCTACCTTAACGAAAATATCCTCGAGTTTTCAAAAAAAATTTTAAATGGTGACGAGGCATTTGGCTACCTTAAGGGAGTTATAGTACCCCTGCCTGCTGCTCCCACTTTTCTAAGCCCTTTCTCTCTATCATTCTTGCTATGGCTGTCCTACAGAACCGATGTGCCACTATATGTCCTCGTCAACGTCGTCTCTGTTACTCCCACTACGAGACTCTAGAGTTAGCAAATGTACCTCGCCGGATGACGAGGTATTTGGCTGCCTTATAAGCGTCATAGTTACTGCAGCCAGCTGCTCCCCCTTCTTTGAATCTTTCCTCCCTTTAAATCGTACTGTGGTCAGTCCTGCAGAAGCGATACGCCATCACCTGTCCATGTTACCGTTGTCTGAGTTACCTCAACAACGATTTCCTCGAGTTTTCAAATAAATTTCGCCGAGTGACGAGGCATTTGGCTACCTTAAGAGAGTCATAGTTACTGTTGCCAGCTGCTCGACCTACCTACTTTCTTTCCACTCTTTAATTATTACTGTGGTCAGTCCTGCAGGAGCAATATGCCACTACATGTAAACCTTAACGTTGTCTGAGCTACCTTATCGAAGTTATCCTCGAGTTTTCAACAAAAATTTTACATGGTGACAATTCATTTGGCTACCTTAAGAGAGTCATAGTACTCCTGCCTGCTGCTCCCACTTTTCTAAGCCCATTCTCTCTATCATTCTTGCTATGGCCTGTCCTACGGAACCGATGTGCCACTATATGTCCACGTTAACGTCGTCTCTGTTACTCCCACTACGAGTCTCTCGAGTTAGCAAATGTACCTCGCCGGATGACGGGGCATTTGGCTACCTTAAGAGCGTCATAGTTACTGCAGCCAGCTGCTCCCCCTTCTTTGAATGTTTCCTGTCTTTAATGCGTACTGTGGGCAGTCCTGCAGAAGCGATATGCCACCACCTGTCCATGTTACCGTTGTCTGAGTAACCTCAACAACGATTTCCTCGAGTTTTCAAATAAATTTCGCCGAGTGACGAGGCATTTGGCTACCTTAAGAGAGTCATAGTTACTGTTGCCAGCTGCTCGACCTACTTTCTTTCTTTCCACTCTTTAATTATTACTGTGGTCAGTCCTGCAGGAGCAATAAGCCACTACATGTAAATCTTAACGTTGTCTGAGCTACCTTACCGAAGATATCCTCGAGTTTTCAAAAAAAAATGTCACATGTTGACGAAACATTTAACTACCTTAAGAGAGTCATAGTACTCCTGCCTGCTGCTCCCACTTTTCTAAGCCCATTCTCTCTATCATTCTTGCTATGGCCTGTCCTACGGAACCGATGTGCCACTATATGTCCACGTTAACGTCGTCACTGTTATTCCCACTACGAGTCTCTCGAGTTAGCAAATGTACCTCGCCGGATGACGAGCCATTTGACTACCTTAAGAGAGTCATAGTTACTGCAGCCAGCTGCTCCCCCGTCTTTGAATCTTTCCTCTCTTTAATTCGTACTGTGGTGTCCTGCAGAAGCGATACGCCACCACCTATCCATGTTACCGTTGTCTGAGTTACTTCAACGACGATTTCCTCGAGTTTTCAAATAAATTTCGCCGAGTGACGAGGCATTTGGCTACCTTAAGAGAGTCATAGTTACTGCTGCCAGCTGCTCGACCTACTTTCTTTCTTTCCACTCTTTAATTATTACTGTGGTCAGTCCTGCAGGAGCAATATGCCACTACATGTAAACCTTAACGTTGTCTGAGCTACCTTAACGAAAATATCCTCGAGTTTTCAAAAAAAATTTTAAATGGTGACGAGGCATTTGGCTACCTTAAGGGAGTTATAGTACCCCTGCCTGCTGCTCCCACTTTTCTAAGCCCTTTCTCTCTATCATTCTTGCTATGCCTGTCCTACAGAACCGATGTGCCACTATATGTCCTCGTCAACGTCGTCTCTGTTACTCCCACTACGAGTCTCTAGAGTTAGCAAATGTACCTCGCCGGATGACGAGGTATTTGGCTGCCTTATAAGCGTCATAGTTTATGCAGCCAGCTGCTCCCCCTTCTTTGAATCTTTCCTCCCTTTAAATCGTACTGTGGTCAGTCCTGCAGAAGCGATACGCCACCACCTGTCCATGTTACCGTTGTCTGAGTTACCTCAACAACGATTTCCTCGAGTTTTCAAATAAATTTCGCCGAGTGACGAGGCATTTGGCTACCTTAAGAGAGTCATAGTTACTGTTGCCAGCTGCTCGACCTACCTACTTTCTTTCCACTCTTTAATTATTACTGTGGTCAGTCCTGCAGGAGCAATATGCCACTACATGTAAACCTTAACGTTGTCTGAGCTACCTTATCGAAGTTATCCTCGAGTTTTCAACAAAAATTTTACATGGTGACAATTCATTTGGCTACCTTAAGAGAGTCATAGTACTCCTGCCTGCTGCTCCCACTTTTCTAAGCCCATTCTCTCTATCATTCTTGCTATGGCCTGTCCTACGGAACCGATGTGCCACTATATGTCCACGTTAACGTCGTCTCTGTTACTCCCACTACGAGTCTCTCGAGTTAGCAAATGTACCTCGCCGGATGACGGGGCATTTGGCTACCTTAAGAGCGTCATAGTTACTGCAGCCAGCTGCTCCCCCTTCTTTGAATGTTTCCTGTCTTTAATGCGTACTGTGGGCAGTCCTGCAGAAGCGATATGCCACCACCTTTCCATGTTACCGTTGTCTGAGTAACCTCAACAACGATTTCCTCGAGTTTTCAAATAAATTTCGCCGAGTGACGAGGCATTTGGCTACCTTAAGAGAGTCATAGTTACTGTTGCCAGCTGCTCGACCTACTTTCTTTCTTTCCACTCTTTAATTATTACTGTGGTCAGTCCTGCAGGAGCAATAAGCCACTACATGTAAACCTTAACGTTGTCTGAGCTACCTTACCGAAGATATCCTCGAGTTTTCAAAAAAAAATGTCACATGTTGACGAAACATTTAACTACCTTAAGAGAGTCATAGTACTCCTGCCTGCTGCTCCCACTTTTCTAAGCCCATTCTCTCTATCATTCTTGCTATGGCCTGTCCTACGGAACCGATGTGCCACTATATGTCCACGTTAACGTCGTCACTGTTATTCCCACTACGAGTCTCTCGAGTTAGCAAATGTACCTCGCCGGATGACGAGCCATTTGACTACCTTAAGAGAGTCATAGTTACTGCAGCCAGCTGCTCCCCCGTCTTTGAATCTTTCCTCTCTTTAATTCGTACTGTGGTGTCCTGCAGAAGCGATACGCCACCACCTATCCATGTTACCGTTGTCTGAGTTACTTCAACGACGATTTCCTCGAGTTTTCAAATAAATTTCGCCGAGTGACGAGGCATTTGGCTACCTTAAGAGAGTCATAGTTACTGCTGCCAGCTGCTCGACCTACTTTCTTTCTTTCCACTCTTTAATTATTACTGTGGTCAGTCCTGCAGGAGCAATATGCCACTACATGTAAACCTTAACGTTGTCTGAGCTACCTTAACGAAAATATCCTCGAGTTTTCAAAAAAAATTTTAAATGGTGACGAGGCATTTGGCTACCTTAAGGGAGTTATAGTACCCCTGCCTGCTGCTCCCACTTTTCTAAGCCCTTTCTCTCTATCATTCTTGCTATGGCTGTCCTACAGAACCGATGTGCCACTATATGTCCTCGTCAACGTCGTCTCTGTTACTCCCACTACGAGTCTCTAGAGTTAGCAAATGTACCTCGCCGGATGACGAGGTATTTGGCTGCCTTATAAGCGTCATAGTTACTGCAGCCAGCTGCTCCCCCTTCTTTGAATCTTTCCTCCCTTTAAATCGTACTGTGGTCAGTCCTGCAGAAGCGATACGCCACCACCTGTCCATGTTACCGTTGTCTGAGTTACCTCAACAACGATTTCCTCGAGTTTTCAAATAAATTTCGCCGAGTGACGAGGCATTTGGCTACCTTAAGAGAGTCATAGTTACTGTTGCCAGCTGCTCGACCTACCTACTTTCTTTCCACTCTTTAATTATTACTGTGGTCAGTCCTGCAGGAGCAATATGCCACTACATGTAAACCTTAAAGTTGTCTGAGCTACGTTATCGAAGATATCCTCGAGTTTTCAACAAAAATTTTACATGGTGACAATTCATTTGGCTACCTTAAGAGAGTCATAGTACTCCTGCCTGCTGCTCCCACTTTTCTAAGCCCATTCTCTCTATCATTCTTGCTATGGCCTGTCCTACGGAACCGATGTGCCACTATATGTCCACGTCAACGTCGTCTCTGTTACTCCCACTACGAGTCTCTCGAGTTAGCAAATGTACCTCGCCGGATGACGGGGCATTTGGCTACCTTAAGAGCGTCATAGTTACTGCAGCCAGCTGCTCCCCCTTCTTTGAATGTTTCCTGTCTTTAATGCGTACTGTGGGCAGTCCTGCAGAAGCGATATGCCACCACCTGTCCATGTTACCGTTGTCTGAGTAACCTCAACAACGATTTCCTCGAGTTTTCAAATAAATTTCGCCGAGTGACGAGGCATTTGGCTACCTTAAGAGAGTCATAGTTACTGTTGCCAGCTGCTCGACCTACTTTCTTTCTTTCCACTCTTTAATTATTACTGTGGTCAGTCCTGCAGGAGCAATAAGCCACTACATGTAAACCTTAACGTTGTCTGAGCTACCTTACCGAAGATATCCTCGAGTTTTCAAAAAAAAATGTCACATGTTGACGAAACATTTAACTACCTTAAGAGAGTCATAGTACTCCTGCCTGCTGCTCCCACTTTTCTGAGCCCATTCTCTCTATCATTCTTGCTATGGCCTGTCCTACGGAACCGATGTGCCACTATATGTCCACGTTAACGTCGTCACTGTTATTCCCACTACGAGTCTCTCGAGTTAGCAAATGTACCTCGCCGGATGACGAGCCATTTGACTACCTTAAGAGAGTCATAGTTACTGCAGCCAGCTGCTCCCCCGTCTTTGAATCTTTCCTCTCTTTAATTCGTACTGTGGTGTCCTGCAGAAGCGATACGCCACCACCTATCCATGTTACCGTTGTCTGAGTTACTTCAACGACGATTTCCCCGAGTTTTCAAATAAATTTCGCCGAGTGACGAGGCATTTGGCTACCTTAAGAGAGTCATAGTTACTGCTGCCAGCTGCTCGACCTACTTTCTTTCTTTCCACTCTTTAATTATTACTGTGGTCAGTCCTGCAGGAGCAATATGCCACTACATGTAAACCTTAACGTTGTCTGAGCTACCTTAACGAAAATATCCTCGAGTTTTCAAAAAAAATTTTAAATGGTGACGAGGCATTTGGCTACCTTAAGGGAGTTATAGTACCCCTGCCTGCTGCTCCCACTTTTCTAAGCCCTTTCTCTCTATCATTCTTGCTATGGCTGTCCTACAGAACCGATGTGCCACTATATGTCCTCGTTAACGTCGTCTCTGTTACTCCCACTACGAGTCTCTAGAGTTAGCAAATGTACCTCGCCGGATGACGAGGTATTTGGCTGCCTTATAAGCGTCATAGTTACTGCAGCCAGCTGCTCCCCCTTCTTTGAATCTTTCCTCCCTTTAAATCGTACTGTGGTCAGTCCTGCAGAAGCGATACGCCACCACCTGTCCATGTTACCGTTGTCTGAGTTACCTCAACAACGATTTCCTCGAGTTTTCAAATAAATTTCGCCGAGTGACGAGGCATTTGGCTACCTTAAGAGAGTCATAGTTACTGTTGCCAGCTGCTCGACCTACCTACTTTCTTTCCACTCTTTAATTATTACTGTGGTCAGTCCTGCAGGAGCAATATGCCACTACATGTAAACCTTAACGTTGTCTGAGCTACCTTATCGAAGTTATCCTCGAGTTTTCAACAAAAATTTTACATGGTGACAATTCATTTGGCTACCTTAAGAGAGTCATAGTACTCCTGCCTGCTGCTCCCACTTTTCTAAGCCCATTCTCTCTATCATTCTTGCTATGGCCTGTCCTACGGAACCGATGTGCCACTATATGTCCACGTTAACGTCGTCTCTGTTACTCCCACTACGAGTCTCTCGAGTTAGCAAATGTACCTCGCCGGATGACGGGGCATTTGGCTACCTTAAGAGCGTCATAGTTACTGCAGCCAGCTGCTCCCCCTTCTTTGAATGTTTCCTGTCTTTAATGCGTACTGTGGGCAGTCCTGCAGAAGCGATATGCCACCACCTTTCCATGTTACCGTTGTCTGAGTAACCTCAACAACGATTTCCTCGAGTTTTCAAATAAATTTCGCCGAGTGACGAGGCATTTGGCTACCTTAAGAGAGTCATAGTTACTGTTGCCAGCTGCTCGACCTACTTTCTTTCTTTCCACTCTTTAATTATTACTGTGGTCAGTCCTGCAGGAGCAATAAGCCACTACATGTAAACCTTAACGTTGTCTGAGCTACCTTACCGAAGATATCCTCGAGTTTTCAAAAAAAAATGTCACATGTTGACGAAACATTTAACTACCTTAAGAGAGTCATAGTACTCCTGCCTGCTGCTCCCACTTTTCTAAGCCCATTCTCTCTATCATTCTTGCTATGGCCTGTCCTACGGAACCGATGTGCCACTATATGTCCACGTTAACGTCGTCACTGTTATTCCCACTACGAGTCTCTCGAGTTAGCAAATGTACCTCGCCGGATGACGAGCCATTTGACTACCTTAAGAGAGTCATAGTTACTGCAGCCAGCTGCTCCCCCGTCTTTGAATCTTTCCTCTCTTTAATTCGTACTGTGGTGTCCTGCAGAAGCGATACGCCACCACCTATCCATGTTACCGTTGTCTGAGTTACTTCAACGACGATTTCCTCGAGTTTTCAAATAAATTTCGCCGAGTGACGAGGCATTTGGCTACCTTAAGAGAGTCATAGTTACTGCTGCCAGCTGCTCGACCAACTTTCTTTCTTTCCACTCTTTAATTATTACTGTGGTCAGTCCTGCAGGAGCAATATGCCACTACATGTAAACCTTAACGTTGTCTGAGCTACCTTAACGAAAATATCCTCGAGTTTTCAAAAAAAATTTTAAATGGTGACGAGGCATTTGGCTACCTTAAGGGAGTTATAGTACCCCTGCCTGCTGCTCCCACTTTTCTAAGCCCTTTCTCTCTATCATTCTTGCTATGGCTGTCCTTCAGAACCGATGTGCCACTATATGTCCTCGTCAACGTCGTCTCTGTTACTCCCACTACGAGTCTCTAGAGTTAGCAAATGTACCTCGCCGGATGACGAGGTATTTGGCTGCCTTATAAGCGTCATAGTTACTGCAGCCAGCTGCTCCCCCTTCTTTGAATCTTTCCTCCCTTTAAATCGTACTGTGGTCAGTCCTGCAGAAGCGATACGCCACCACCTGTCCATGTTACCGTTGTCTGAGTTACCTCAACAACGATTTCCTCGAGTTTTCAAATAAATTTCGCCGAGTGACGAGGCATTTGGCTACCTTAAGAGAGTCATAGTTACTGTTGCCAGCTGCTCGACCTACCTACTTTCTTTCCACTCTTTAATTATTACTGTGGTCAGTCCTGCAGGAGCAATATGCCACTACATGTTAACCTTAACGTTGTCTGAGCTACCTTATCGAAGTTATCCTCGAGTTTTCAACAAAAATTTTACATGGTGACAATTCATTTGGCTACCTTAAGAGAGTCATAGTACTCCTGCCTGCTGCTCCCACTTTTCTAAGCCCATTCTCTCTATCATTCTTGCTATGGCCTGTCCTACGGAACCGATGTGCCACTATATGTCCACGTTAACGTCGTCTCTGTTACTCCCACTACGAGTCTCTCGAGTTAGCAAATGTACCTCGCCGGATGACGGGGCATTTGGCTACCTTAAGAGCGTCATAGTTACTGCAGCCAGCTGCTCCCCCTTCTTTGAATGTTTCCTGTCTTTAATGCGTACTGTGGGCAGTCCTGCAGAAGCGATATGCCACCACCTTTCCATGTTACCGTTGTCTGAGTAACCTCAACAACGATTTCCTCGAGTTTTCAAATAAATTTCGCCGAGTGACGAGGCATTTGGCTACCTTAAGAGAGTCATAGTTACTGTTGCCAGCTGCTCGACCTACTTTCTTTCTTTCCACTCTTTAATTATTACTGTGGTCAGTCCTGCAGGAGCAATAAGCCACTACATGTAAACCTTAACGTTGTCTGAGCTACCTTACCGAAGATATCCTCGAGTTTTCAAAAAAAAATGTCACATGTTGACGAAACATTTAACTACCTTAAGAGAGTCATAGTACTCCTGCCTGCTGCTCCCACTTTTCTAAGCCCATTCTCTCTATCATTCTTGCTATGGCCTGTCCTACGGAACCGATGTGCCACTATATGTCCACGTTAACGTCGTCACTGTTATTCCCACTACGAGTCTCTCGAGTTAGCAAATGTACCTCGCCGGATGACGAGCCATTTGACTACCTTAAGAGAGTCATAGTTACTGCAGCCAGCTGCTCCCCCGTCTTTGAATCTTTCCTCTCTTTAATTCGTACTGTGGTGTCCTGCAGAAGCGATACGCCACCACCTATCCATGTTACCGTTGTCTGAGTTACTTCAACGACGATTTCCTCGAGTTTTCAAATAAATTTCGCCGAGTGACGAGGCATTTGGCTACCTTAAGAGAGTCATAGTTACTGCTGCCAGCTGCTCGACCAACTTTCTTTCTTTCCACTCTTTAATTATTACTGTGGTCAGTCCTGCAGGAGCAATATGCCACTACATGTAAACCTTAACGTTGTCTGAGCTACCTTAACGAAAATATCCTCGAGTTTTCAAAAAAAATTTTAAATGGTGACGAGGCATTTGGCTACCTTAAGGGAGTTATAGTACCCCTGCCTGCTGCTCCCACTTTTCTAAGCCCTTTCTCTCTATCATTCTTGCTATGGCTGTCCTACAGAACCGATGTGCCACTATATGTCCTCGTCAACGTCGTCTCTGTTACTCCCACTACGAGTCTCTAGAGTTAGCAAATGTACCTCGCCGGATGACGAGGTATTTGGCTGCCTTATAAGCGTCATAGTTACTGCAGCCAGCTGCTCCCCCTTCTTTGAATCTTTCCTCCCTTTAAATCGTACTGTGGTCAGTCCTGCAGAAGCGATACGCCACCACCTGTCCATGTTACCGTTGTCTGAGTTACCTCAACAACGATTTCCTCGAGTTTTCAAATAAATTTCGCCGAGTGACGAGGCATTTGGCTACCTTAAGAGAGTCATAGTTACTGTTGCCAGCTGCTCGACCTACCTACTTTCTTTCCACTCTTTAATTATTACTGTGGTCAGTCCTGCAGGAGCAATATGCCACTACATGTTAACCTTAACGTTGTCTGAGCTACCTTATCGAAGTTATCCTCGAGTTTTCAACAAAAATTTTACATGGTGACAATTCATTTGGCTACCTTAAGAGAGTCATAGTACTCCTGCCTGCTGCTCCCACTTTTCTAAGCCCATTCTCTCTATCATTCTTGCTATGGCCTGTCCTACGGAACCGATGTGCCACTATATGTCCACGTTAACGTCGTCTCTGTTACTCCCACTACGAGTCTCTCGAGTTAGCAAATGTACCTCGCCGGATGACGGGGCATTTGGCTACCTTAAGAGCGTCATAGTTACTGCAGCCAGCTGCTCCCCCTTCTTTGAATGTTTCCTGTCTTTAATGCGTACTGTGGGCAGTCCTGCAGAAGCGATATGCCACCACCTTTCCATGTTACCGTTGTCTGAGTAACCTCAACAACGATTTCCTCGAGTTTTCAAATAAATTTCGCCGAGTGACGAGGCATTTGGCTACCTTAAGAGAGTCATAGTTACTGTTGCCAGCTGCTCGACCTACTTTCTTTCTTTCCACTCTTTAATTATTACTGTGGTCAGTCCTGCAGGAGCAATAAGCCACTACATGTAAACCTTAACGTTGTCTGAGCTACCTTACCGAAGATATCCTCGAGTTTTCAAAAAAAAATGTCACATGTTGACGAAACATTTAACTACCTTAAGAGAGTCATAGTACTCCTGCCTGCTGCTCCCACTTTTCTAAGCCCATTCTCTCTATCATTCTTGCTATGGCCTGTCCTACGGAACCGATGTGCCACTATATGTCCACGTTAACGTCGTCACTGTTATTCCCACTACGAGTCTCTCGAGTTAGCAAATGTACCTCGCCGGATGACGAGCCATTTGACTACCTTAAGAGAGTCATAGTTACTGCAGCCAGCTGCTCCCCCGTCTTTGAATCTTTCCTCTCTTTAATTCGTACTGTGGTGTCCTGCAGAAGCGATACGCCACCACCTATCCATGTTACCGTTGTCTGAGTTACTTCAACGACGATTTCCTCGAGTTTTCAAATAAATTTCGCCGAGTGACGAGGCATTTGGCTACCTTAAGAGAGTCATAGTTACTGCTGCCAGCTGCTCGACCAACTTTCTTTCTTTCCACTCTTTAATTATTACTGTGGTCAGTCCTGCAGGAGCAATATGCCACTACATGTAAACCTTAACGTTGTCTGAGCTACCTTAACGAAAATATCCTCGAGTTTTCAAAAAAAATTTTAAATGGTGACGAGGCATTTGGCTACCTTAAGGGAGTTATAGTACCCCTGCCTGCTGCTCCCACTTTTCTAAGCCCTTTCTCTCTATCATTCTTGCTATGGCTGTCCTACAGAACCGATGTGCCACTATATGTCCTCGTCAACGTCGTCTCTGTTACTCCCACTACGAGTCTCTAGAGTTAGCAAATGTACCTCGCCGGATGACGAGGTATTTGGCTGCCTTATAAGCGTCATAGTTACTGCAGCCAGCTGCTCCCCCTTCTTTGAATCTTTCCTCCCTTTAAATCGTACTGTGGTCAGTCCTGCAGAAGCGATACGCCACCACCTGTCCATGTTACCGTTGTCTGAGTTACCTCAACAACGATTTCCTCGAGTTTTCAAATAAATTTCGCCGAGTGACGAGGCATTTGGCTACCTTAAGAGAGTCATAGTTACTGTTGCCAGCTGCTCGACCTACCTACTTTCTTTCCACTCTTTAATTATTACTGTGGTCAGTCCTGCAGGAGCAATATGCCACTACATGTAAACCTTAACGTTGTCTGAGCTACCTTATCGAAGTTATCCTCGAGTTTTCAACAAAAATTTTACATGGTGACAATTCATTTGGCTACCTTAAGAGAGTCATAGTACTCCTGCCTGCTGCTCCCACTTTTCTAAGCCCATTCTCTCTATCATTCTTGCTATGGCCTGTCCTACGGAACCGATGTGCCACTATATGTCCACGTTAACGTCGTCTCTGTTACTCCCACTACGAGTCTCTCGAGTTAGCAAATGTACCTCGCCGGATGACGGGGCATTTGGCTACCTTAAGAGCGTCATAGTTACTGCAGCCAGCTGCTCCCCCTTCTTTGAATGTTTCCTGTCTTTAATGCGTACTGTGGGCAGTCCTGCAGAAGCGATATGCCACCACCTTTCCATGTTACCGTTGTCTGAGTAACCTCAACAACGATTTCCTCGAGTTTTCAAATAAATTTCGCCGAGTGACGAGGCATTTGGCTACCTTAAGAGAGTCATAGTTACTGTTGCCAGCTGCTCGACCTACTTTCTTTCTTTCCACTCTTTAATTATTACTGTGGTCAGTCCTGCAGGAGCAATAAGCCACTACATGTAAACCTTAACGTTGTCTGAGCTACCTTACCGAAGATATCCTCGAGTTTTCAAAAAAAAATGTCACATGTTGACGAAACATTTAACTACCTTAAGAGAGTCATAGTACTCCTGCCTGCTGCTCCCACTTTTCTAAGCCCATTCTCTCTATCATTCTTGCTATGGCCTGTCCTACGGAACCGATGTGCCACTATATGTCCACGTTAACGTCGTCACTGTTATTCCCACTACGAGTCTCTCGAGTTAGCAAATGTACCTCGCCGGATGACGAGCCATTTGACTACCTTAAGAGAGTCATAGTTACTGCAGCCAGCTGCTCCCCCGTCTTTGAATCTTTCCTCTCTTTAATTCGTACTGTGGTGTCCTGCAGAAGCGATACGCCACCACCTATCCATGTTACCGTTGTCTGAGTTACTTCAACGACGATTTCCTCGAGTTTTCAAATAAATTTCGCCGAGTGACGAGGCATTTGGCTACCTTAAGAGAGTCATAGTTACTGCTGCCAGCTGCTCGACCAACTTTCTTTCTTTCCACTCTTTAATTATTACTGTGGTCAGTCCTGCAGGAGCAATATGCCACTACATGTAAACCTTAACGTTGTCTGAGCTACCTTAACGAAAATATCCTCGAGTTTTCAAAAAAAATTTTAAATGGTGACGAGGCATTTGGCTACCTTAAGGGAGTTATAGTACCCCTGCCTGCTGCTCCCACTTTTCTAAGCCCTTTCTCTCTATCATTCTTGCTATGGCTGTCCTACAGAACCGATGTGCCACTATATGTCCTCGTCAACGTCGTCTCTGTTACTCCCACTACGAGTCTCTAGAGTTAGCAAATGTACCTCGCCGGATGACGAGGTATTTGGCTGCCTTATAAGCGTCATAGTTACTGCAGCCAGCTGCTCCCCCTTCTTTGAATCTTTCCTCCCTTTAAATCGTACTGTGGTCAGTCCTGCAGAAGCGATACGCCACCACCTGTCCATGTTACCGTTGTCTGAGTTACCTCAACAACGATTTCCTCGAGTTTTCAAATAAATTTCGCCGAGTGACGAGGCATTTGGCTACCTTAAGAGAGTCATAGTTACTGTTGCCAGCTGCTCGACCTACCTACTTTCTTTCCACTCTTTAATTATTACTGTGGTCAGTCCTGCAGGAGCAATATGCCACTACATGTAAACCTTAACGTTGTCTGAGCTACCTTATCGAAGTTATCCTCGAGTTTTCAACAAAAATTTTACATGGTGACAATTCATTTGGCTACCTTAAGAGAGTCATAGTACTCCTGCCTGCTGCTCCCACTTTTCTAAGCCCATTCTCTCTATCATTCTTGCTATGGCCTGTCCTACGGAACCGATGTGCCACTATATGTCCACGTTAACGTCGTTTCTGTTACTCCCACTACGAGTCTCTCGAGTTAGCAAATGTACCTCGCCGGATGACGGGGCATTTGGCTACCTTAAGAGCGTCATAGTTACTGCAGCCAGCTGCTCCCCCTTCTTTGAATGTTTCCTGTCTTTAATGCGTACTGTGGGCAGTCCTGCAGAAGCGATATGCCACCACCTTTCCATGTTACCGTTGTCTGAGTAACCTCAACAACGATTTCCTCGAGTTTTCAAATAAATTTCGCCGAGTGACGAGGCATTTGGCTACCTTAAGAGAGTCATAGTTACTGTTGCCAGCTGCTCGACCTACCTACTTTCTTTCCACTCTTTAATTATTACTGTGGTCAGTCCTGCAGGAGCAATATGCCACTACATGTAAACCTTAACGTTGTCTGAGCTACCTTATCGAAGTTATCCTCGAGTTTTCAACAAAAATTTTACATGGTGACAATTCATTTGGCTACCTTAAGAGAGTCATAGTACTCCTGCCTGCTGCTCCCACTTTTCTAAGCCCATTGTCTCTATCATTCTTGCTATGGCCTGTCCTACGGAACCGATGTGCCACTATATGTCCACGTTAACGTCGTCTCTGTTACTCCCACTACGAGTCTCTCGAGTTAGCAAATGTACCTCGCCGGATGACGGGGCATTTGGCTACCTTAAGAGCGTCATAGTTACTGCAGCCAGCTGCTCCCCCTTCTTTGAATGTTTCCTGTCTTTAATGCGTACTGTGGGCAGTCCTGCAGAAGCGATATGCCACCACCTTTCCATGTTACCGTTGTCTGAGTAACCTCAACAACGATTTCCTCGAGTTTTCAAATAAATTTCGCCGAGTGACGAGGCATTTGGCTACCTTAAGAGAGTCATAGTTACTGTTGCCAGCTGCTCGACCTACTTTCTTTCTTTCCACTCTTTAATTATTACTGTGGTCAGTCCTGCAGGAGCAATAAGCCACTACATGTAAACCTTAACGTTGTCTGAGCTACCTTACCGAAGATATCCTCGAGTTTTCAAAAAAAAATGTCACATGTTGACGAAACATTTAACTACCTTAAGAGAGTCATAGTACTCCTGCCTGCTGCTCCCACTTTTCTAAGCCCATTCTCTCTATCATTCTTGCTATGGCCTGTCCTACGGAACCGATGTGCCACTATATGTCCACGTTAACGTCGTCACTGTTATTCCCACTACGAGTCTCTCGAGTTAGCAAATGTACCTCGCCGGATGACGAGCCATTTGACTACCTTAAGAGAGTCATAGTTACTGCAGCCAGCTGCTCCCCCGTCTTTGAATCTTTCCTCTCTTTAATTCGTACTGTGGTGTCCTGCAGAAGCGATACGCCACCACCTATCCATGTTACCGTTGTCTGAGTTACTTCAACGACGATTTCCTCGAGTTTTCAAATAAATTTCGCCGAGTGACGAGGCATTTGGCTACCTTAAGAGAGTCATAGTTACTGCTGCCAGCTGCTCGACCAACTTTCTTTCTTTCCACTCTTTAATTATTACTGTGGTCAGTCCTGCAGGAGCAATATGCCACTACATGTAAACCTTAACGTTGTCTGAGCTACCTTAACGAAAATATCCTCGAGTTTTCAAAAAAAATTTTAAATGGTGACGAGGCATTTGGCTACCTTAAGGGAGTTATAGTACCCCTGCCTGCTGCTCCCACTTTTCTAAGCCCTTTCTCTCTATCATTCTTGCTATGGCTGTCCTACAGAACCGATGTGCCACTATATGTCCTCGTCAACGTCGTCTCTGTTACTCCCACTACGAGTCTCTAGAGTTAGCAAATGTACCTCGCCGGATGACGAGGTATTTGGCTGCCTTATAAGCGTCATAGTTACTGCAGCCAGCTGCTCCCCCTTCTTTGAATCTTTCCTCCCTTTAAATCGTACTGTGGTCAGTCCTGCAGAAGCGATACGCCACCACCTGTCCATGTTACCGTTGTCTGAGTTACCTCAACAACGATTTCCTCGAGTTTTCAAATAAATTTCGCCGAGTGACGAGGCATTTGGCTACCTTAAGAGAGTCATAGTTACTGTTGCCAGCTGCTCGACCTACCTACTTTCTTTCCACTCTTTAATTATTACTGTGGTCAGTCCTGCAGGAGCAATATGCCACTACATGTTAACCTTAACGTTGTCTGAGCTACCTTATCGAAGTTATCCTCGAGTTTTCAACAAAAATTTTACATGGTGACAATTCATTTGGCTACCTTAAGAGAGTCATAGTACTCCTGCCTGCTGCTCCCACTTTTCTAAGCCCATTCTCTCTATCATTCTTGCTATGGCCTGTCCTACGGAACCGATGTGCCACTATATGTCCACGTTAACGTCGTCTCTGTTACTCCCACTACGAGTCTCTCGAGTTAGCAAATGTACCTCGCCGGATGACGGGGCATTTGGCTACCTTAAGAGCGTCATAGTTACTGCAGCCAGCTGCTCCCCCTTCTTTGAATGTTTCCTGTCTTTAATGCGTACTGTGGGCAGTCCTGCAGAAGCGATATGCCACCACCTTTCCATGTTACCGTTGTCTGAGTAACCTCAACAACGATTTCCTCGAGTTTTCAAATAAATTTCGCCGAGTGACGAGGCATTTGGCTACCTTAAGAGAGTCATAGTTACTGTTGCCAGCTGCTCGACCTACTTTCTTTCTTTCCACTCTTTAATTATTACTGTGGTCAGTCCTGCAGGAGCAATAAGCCACTACATGTAAACCTTAACGTTGTCTGAGCTACCTTACCGAAGATATCCTCGAGTTTTCAAAAAAAAATGTCACATGTTGACGAAACATTTAACTACCTTAAGAGAGTCATAGTACTCCTGCCTGCTGCTCCCACTTTTCTAAGCCCATTCTCTCTATCATTCTTGCTATGGCCTGTCCTACGGAACCGATGTGCCACTATATGTCCACGTTAACGTCGTCACTGTTATTCCCACTACGAGTCTCTCGAGTTAGCAAATGTACCTCGCCGGATGACGAGCCATTTGACTACCTTAAGAGAGTCATAGTTACTGCAGCCAGCTGCTCCCCCGTCTTTGAATCTTTCCTCTCTTTAATTCGTACTGTGGTGTCCTGCAGAAGCGATACGCCACCACCTATCCATGTTACCGTTGTCTGAGTTACTTCAACGACGATTTCCTCGAGTTTTCAAATAAATTTCGCCGAGTGACGAGGCATTTGGCTACCTTAAGAGAGTCATAGTTACTGCTGCCAGCTGCTCGACCAACTTTCTTTCTTTCCACTCTTTAATTATTACTGTGGTCAGTCCTGCAGGAGCAATATGCCACTACATGTAAACCTTAACGTTGTCTGAGCTACCTTAACGAAAATATCCTCGAGTTTTCAAAAAAAATTTTAAATGGTGACGAGGCATTTGGCTACCTTAAGGGAGTTATAGTACCCCTGCCTGCTGCTCCCACTTTTCTAAGCCCTTTCTCTCTATCATTCTTGCTATGGCTGTCCTACAGAACCGATGTGCCACTATATGTCCTCGTCAACGTCGTCTCTGTTACTCCCACTACGAGTCTCTAGAGTTAGCAAATGTACCTCGCCGGATGACGAGGTATTTGGCTGCCTTATAAGCGTCATAGTTACTGCAGCCAGCTGCTCCCCCTTCTTTGAATCTTTCCTCCCTTTAAATCGTACTGTGGTCAGTCCTGCAGAAGCGATACGCCACCACCTGTCCATGTTACCGTTGTCTGAGTTACCTCAACAACGATTTCCTCGAGTTTTCAAATAAATTTCGCCGAGTGACGAGGCATTTGGCTACCTTAAGAGAGTCATAGTTACTGTTGCCAGCTGCTCGACCTACCTACTTTCTTTCCACTCTTTAATTATTACTGTGGTCAGTCCTGCAGGAGCAATATGCCACTACATGTAAACCTTAACGTTGTCTGAGCTACCTTATCGAAGTTATCCTCGAGTTTTCAACAAAAATTTTACATGGTGACAATTCATTTGGCTACCTTAAGAGAGTCATAGTACTCCTGCCTGCTGCTCCCACTTTTCTAAGCCCATTCTCTCTATCATTCTTGCTATGGCCTGTCCTACGGAACCGATGTGCCACTATATGTCCACGTTAACGTCGTCTCTGTTACTCCCACTACGAGTCTCTCGAGTTAGCAAATGTACCTCGCCGGATGACGGGGCATTTGGCTACCTTAAGAGCGTCATAGTTACTGCAGCCAGCTGCTCCCCCTTCTTTGAATGTTTCCTGTCTTTAATGCGTACTGTGGGCAGTCCTGCAGAAGCGATATGCCACCACCTTTCCATGTTACCGTTGTCTGAGTAACCTCAACAACGATTTCCTCGAGTTTTCAAATAAATTTCGCCGAGTGACGAGGCATTTGGCTACCTTAAGAGAGTCATAGTTACTGTTGCCAGCTGCTCGACCTACTTTCTTTCTTTCCACTCTTTAATTATTACTGTGGTCAGTCCTGCAGGAGCAATAAGCCACTACATGTAAACCTTAACGTTGTCTGAGCTACCTTACCGAAGATATCCTCGAGTTTTCAAAAAAAAATGTCACATGTTGACGAAACATTTAACTACCTTAAGAGAGTCATAGTACTCCTGCCTGCTGCTCCCACTTTTCTAAGCCCATTCTCTCTATCATTCTTGCTATGGCCTGTCCTACGGAACCGATGTGCCACTATATGTCCACGTTAACGTCGTCACTGTTATTCCCACTACGAGTCTCTCGAGTTAGCAAATGTACCTCGCCGGATGACGAGCCATTTGACTACCTTAAGAGAGTCATAGTTACTGCAGCCAGCTGCTCCCCCGTCTTTGAATCTTTCCTCTCTTTAATTCGTACTGTGGTGTCCTGCAGAAGCGATACGCCACCACCTATCCATGTTACCGTTGTCTGAGTTACTTCAACGACGATTTCCTCGAGTTTTCAAATAAATTTCGCCGAGTGACGAGGCATTTGGCTACCTTAAGAGAGTCATAGTTACTGCTGCCAGCTGCTCGACCAACTTTCTTTCTTTCCACTCTTTAATTATTACTGTGGTCAGTCCTGCAGGAGCAATATGCCACTACATGTAAACCTTAACGTTGTCTGAGCTACCTTAACGAAAATATCCTCGAGTTTTCAAAAAAAATTTTAAATGGTGACGAGGCATTTGGCTACCTTAAGGGAGTTATAGTACCCCTGCCTGCTGCTCCCACTTTTCTAAGCCCTTTCTCTCTATCATTCTTGCTATGGCTGTCCTACAGAACCGATGTGCCACTATATGTCCTCGTCAACGTCGTCTCTGTTACTCCCACTACGAGTCTCTAGAGTTAGCAAATGTACCTCGCCGGATGACGAGGTATTTGGCTGCCTTATAAGCGTCATAGTTACTGCAGCCAGCTGCTCCCCCTTCTTTGAATCTTTCCTCCCTTTAAATCGTACTGTGGTCAGTCCTGCAGAAGCGATACGCCACCACCTGTCCATGTTACCGTTGTCTGAGTTACCTCAACAACGATTTCCTCGAGTTTTCAAATAAATTTCGCCGAGTGACGAGGCATTTGGCTACCTTAAGAGAGTCATAGTTACTGTTGCCAGCTGCTCGACCTACCTACTTTCTTTCCACTCTTTAATTATTACTGTGGTCAGTCCTGCAGGAGCAATATGCCACTACATGTAAACCTTAACGTTGTCTGAGCTACCTTATCGAAGTTATCCTCGAGTTTTCAACAAAAATTTTACATGGTGACAATTCATTTGGCTACCTTAAGAGAGTCATAGTACTCCTGCCTGCTGCTCCCACTTTTCTAAGCCCATTCTCTCTATCATTCTTGCTATGGCCTGTCCTACGGAACCGATGTGCCACTATATGTCCACGTTAACGTCGTTTCTGTTACTCCCACTACGAGTCTCTCGAGTTAGCAAATGTACCTCGCCGGATGACGGGGCATTTGGCTACCTTAAGAGCGTCATAGTTACTGCAGCCAGCTGCTCCCCCTTCTTTGAATGTTTCCTGTCTTTAATGCGTACTGTGGGCAGTCCTGCAGAAGCGATATGCCACCACCTTTCCATGTTACCGTTGTCTGAGTAACCTCAACAACGATTTCCTCGAGTTTTCAAATAAATTTCGCCGAGTGACGAGGCATTTGGCTACCTTAAGAGAGTCATAGTTACTGTTGCCAGCTGCTCGACCTACTTTCTTTCTTTCCACTCTTTAATTATTACTGTGGTCAGTCCTGCAGGAGCAATAAGCCACTACATGTAAACCTTAACGTTGTCTGAGCTACCTTACCGAAGATATCCTCGAGTTTTCAAAAAAAAATGTCACATGTTGACGAAACATTTAACTACCTTAAGAGAGTCATAGTACTCCTGCCTGCTGCTCCCACTTTTCTAAGCCCATTCTCTCTATCATTCTTGCTATGGCCTGTCCTACGGAACCGATGTGCCACTATATGTCCACGTTAACGTCGTCACTGTTATTCCCACTACGAGTCTCTCGAGTTAGCAAATGTACCTCGCCGGATGACGAGCCATTTGACTACCTTAAGAGAGTCATAGTTACTGCAGCCAGCTGCTCCCCCGTCTTTGAATCTTTCCTCTCTTTAATTCGTACTGTGGTGTCCTGCAGAAGCGATACGCCACCACCTATCCATGTTACCGTTGTCTGAGTTACTTCAACGACGATTTCCTCGAGTTTTCAAATAAATTTCGCCGAGTGACGAGGCATTTGGCTACCTTAAGAGAGTCATAGTTACTGCTGCCAGCTGCTCGACCTACTTTCTTTCTTTCCACTCTTTAATTATTACTGTGGTCAGTCCTGCAGGAGCAATATGCCACTACATGTAAACCTTAACGTTGTCTGAGCTACCTTAACGAAAATATCCTCGAGTTTTCAAAAAAAATTTTAAATGGTGACGAGGCATTTGGCTACCTTAAGGGAGTTATAGTACCCCTGCCTGCTGCTCCCACTTTTCTAAGCCCTTTCTCTCTATCATTCTTGCTATGGCTGTCCTACAGAACCGATGTGCCACTATATGTCCTCGTCAACGTCGTCTCTGTTACTCCCACTACGAGTCTCTAGAGTTAGCAAATGTACCTCGCCGGATGACGAGGTATTTGGCTGCCTTATAAGCGTCATAGTTACTGCAGCCAGCTGCTCCCCCTTCTTTGAATCTTTCCTCCCTTTAAATCGTACTGTGGTCAGTCCTGCAGAAGCGATACGCCACCACCTGTCCATGTTACCGTTGTCTGAGTTACCTCAACAACGATTTCCTCGAGTTTTCAAATAAATTTCGCCGAGTGACGAGGCATTTGGCTACCTTAAGAGAGTCATAGTTACTGTTGCCAGCTGCTCGACCTACCTACTTTCTTTGCACTCTTTAATTATTACTGTGGTCAGTCCTGCAGGAGCAATATGCCACTACATGTAAACCTTAAAGTTGTCTGAGCTACGTTATCGAAGATATCCTCGAGTTTTCAACAAAAATTTTACATGGTGACAATTCATTTGGCTACCTTAAGAGAGTCATAGTACTCCTGCCTGCTGCTCCCACTTTTCTAAGCCCATTCTCTCTATCATTCTTGCTATGGCCTGTCCTACGGAACCGATGTGCCACTATATGTCCACGTCAACGTCGTCTCTGTTACTCCCACTACGAGTCTCTCGAGTTAGCAAATGTACCTCGCCGGATGACGGGGCATTTGGCTACCTTAAGAGCGTCATAGTTACTGCAGCCAGCTGCTCCCCCTTCTTTGAATGTTTCCTGTCTTTAATGCGTACTGTGGGCAGTCCTGCAGAAGCGATATGCCACCACCTGTCCATGTTACCGTTGTCTGAGTAACCTCAACAACGATTTCCTCGAGTTTTCAAATAAATTTCGCCGAGTGACGAGGCATTTGGCTACCTTAAGAGAGTCATAGTTACTGTTGCCAGCTGCTCGACCTACTTTCTTTCTTTCCACTCTTTAATTATTACTGTGGTCAGTCCTGCAGGAGCAATAAGCCACTACATGTAAACCTTAACGTTGTCTGAGCTACCTTACCGAAGATATCCTCGAGTTTTCAAAAAAAAATGTCACATGTTGACGAAACATTTAACTACCTTAAGAGAGTCATAGTACTCCTGCCTGCTGCTCCCACTTTTCTGAGCCCATTCTCTCTATCATTCTTGCTATGGCCTGTCCTACGGAACCGATGTGCCACTATATGTCCACGTTAACGTCGTCACTGTTATTCCCACTACGAGTCTCTCGAGTTAGCAAATGTACCTCGCCGGATGACGAGCCATTTGACTACCTTAAGAGAGTCATAGTTACTGCAGCCAGCTGCTCCCCCGTCTTTGAATCTTTCCTCTCTTTAATTCGTACTGTGGTGTCCTGCAGAAGCGATACGCCACCACCTATCCATGTTACCGTTGTCTGAGTTACTTCAACGACGATTTCCTCGAGTTTTCAAATAAATTTCGCCGAGTGACGAGGCATTTGGCTACCTTAAGAGAGTCATAGTTACTGCTGCCAGCTGCTCGACCTACTTTCTTTCTTTCCACTCTTTAATTATTACTGTGGTCAGTCCTGCAGGAGCAATATGCCACTACATGTAAACCTTAACGTTGTCTGAGCTACCTTAACGAAAATATCCTCGAGTTTTCAAAAAAAATTTTAAATGGTGACGAGGCATTTGGCTACCTTAAGGGAGTTATAGTACCCCTGCCTGCTGCTCCCACTTTTCTAAGCCCTTTCTCTCTATCATTCTTGCTATGGCTGTCCTACAGAACCGATGTGCCACTATATGTCCACGTTAACGTCGTCTCTGTTACTCCCACTACGAGTCTCTCGAGTTAGCAAATGTACCTCGCCGGATGACGGGGCATTTGGCTACCTTAAGAGCGTCATAGTTACTGCAGCCAGCTGCTCCCCCTTCTTTGAATGTTTCCTGTCTTTAATGCGTACTGTGGGCAGTCCTGCAGAAGCGATATGCCACCACCTTTCCATGTTACCGTTGTCTGAGTAACCTCAACAACGATTTCCTCGAGTTTTCAAATAAATTTCGCCGAGTGACGAGGCATTTGGCTACCTTAAGAGAGTCATAGTTACTGTTGCCAGCTGCTCGACCTACTTTCTTTCTTTCCACTCTTTAATTATTACTGTGGTCAGTCCTGCAGGAGCAATAAGCCACTACATGTAAACCTTAACGTTGTCTGAGCTACCTTACCGAAGATATCCTCGAGTTTTCAAAAAAAAAATGTCACATGTTGACGAAACATTTAACTACCTTAAGAGAGTCATAGTACTCCTGCCTGCTGCTCCCACTTTTCTAAGCCCATTCTCTCTATCATTCTTGCTATGGCCTGTCCTACGGAACCGATGTGCCACTATATGTCCACGTTAACGTCGTCACTGTTATTCCCACTACGAGTCTCTCGAGTTAGCAAATGTACCTCGCCGGATGACGAGCCATTTGACTACCTTAAGAGAGTCATAGTTACTGCAGCCAGCTGCTCCCCCGTCTTTGAATCTTTCCTCTCTTTAATTCGTACTGTGGTGTCCTGCAGAAGCGATACGCCACCACCTATCCATGTTACCGTTGTCTGAGTTACTTCAACGACGATTTCCTCGAGTTTTCAAATAAATTTCGCCGAGTGACGAGGCATTTGGCTACCTTAAGAGAGTCATAGTTACTGCTGCCAGCTGCTCGACCAACTTTCTTTCTTTCCACTCTTTAATTATTACTGTGGTCAGTCCTGCAGGAGCAATATGCCACTACATGTAAACCTTAACGTTGTCTGAGCTACCTTAACGAAAATATCCTCGAGTTTTCAAAAAAAATTTTAAATGGTGACGAGGCATTTGGCTACCTTAAGGGAGTTATAGTACCCCTGCCTGCTGCTCCCACTTTTCTAAGCCCTTTCTCTCTATCATTCTTGCTATGGCTGTCCTACAGAACCGATGTGCCACTATATGTCCTCGTCAACGTCGTCTCTGTTACTCCCACTACGAGTCTCTAGAGTTAGCAAATGTACCTCGCCGGATGACGAGGTATTTGGCTGCCTTATAAGCGTCATAGTTACTGCAGCCAGCGTCTCCCCCTTCTTTGAATCTTTCCTCCCTTTAAATCGTACTGTGGTCAGTCCTGCAGAAGCGATACGCCACCACCTGTCCATGTTACCGTTGTCTGAGTTACCTCAACAACGATTTCCTCGAGTTTTCAAATAAATTTCGCCGAGTGACGAGGCATTTGGCTACCTTAAGAGAGTCATAGTTACTGTTGCCAGCTGCTCGACCTACCTACTTTCTTTCCACTCTTTATTTATTACTGTGGTCAGTCCTGCAGGAGCAATATGCCACTACATGTAAACCTTAGCGTTGTCTGAGCTACGTTATCGAAGATATCCTCGAGTTTTCAACAAAAATTTTACATGGTGACAATTCATTTGGCTACCTTAAGAGAGTCATAGTACTCCTGCCTGCTGCTCCCACTTTTCTAAGCCCATTCTCTCTATCATTCTTGCTATGGCCTGTCCTACGGAACCGATGTGCCACTATATGTCCACGTCAACGTCGTCTCTGTTACTCCCACTACGAGTCTCTCGAGTTAGCAAATGTACCTCGCCGGATGACGGGGCATTTGGCTACCTTAAGAGCGTCATAGTTACTGCAGCCAGCTGCTCCCCCTTCTTTGAATGTTTCCTGTCTTTAATGCGTACTGTGGGCAGTCCTGCAGAAGCGATATGCCACCACCTGTCCATGTTACCGTTGTCTGAGTAACCTCAACAACGATTTCCTCGAGTTTTCAAATAAATTTCGCCGAGTGACGAGGCATTTGGCTACCTTAAGAGAGTCATAGTTACTGTTGCCAGCTGCTCGACCTACTTTCTTTCTTTCCACTCTTTAATTATTACTGTGGTCAGTCCTGCAGGAGCAATAAGCCACTACATGTAAACCTTAACGTTGTCTGAGCTACCTTACCGAAGATATCCTCGAGTTTTCAAAAAAAAATGTCACATGTTGACGAAACATTTAACTACCTTAAGAGAGTCATAGTACTCCTGCCTGCTGCTCCCACTTTTCTAAGCCCATTCTCTCTATCATTCTTGCTATGGCCTGTCCTACGGAACCGATGTGCCACTATATGTCCACGTTAACGTCGTCACTGTTATTCCCACTACGAGTCTCTCGAGTTAGCAAATGTACCTCGCCGGATGACGAGCCATTTGACTACCTTAAGAGAGTCATAGTTACTGCAGCCAGCTGCTCCCCCGTCTTTGAATCTTTCCTCTCTTTAATTCGTACTGTGGTGTCCTGCAGAAGCGATACGCCACCACCTATCCATGTTACCGTTGTCTGAGTTACTTCAACGACGATTTCCTCGAGTTTTCAAATAAATTTCGCCGAGTGACGAGGCATTTGGCTACCTTAAGAGAGTCATAGTTACTGCTGCCAGCTGCTCGACCTACTTTCTTTCTTTCCACTCTTTAATTATTACTGTGGTCAGTCCTGCAGGAGCAATATGCCACTACATGTAAACCTTAACGTTGTCTGAGCTACCTTAACGAAAATATCCTCGAGTTTTCAAAAAAAATTTTAAATGGTGACGAGGCATTTGGCTACCTTAAGGGAGTTATAGTACCCCTGCCTGCTGCTCCCACTTTTCTAAGCCCTTTCTCTCTATCATTCTTGCTATGGCTGTCCTACAGAACCGATGTGCCACTATATGTCCTCGTCAACGTCGTCTCTGTTACTCCCACTACGAGTCTCTAGAGTTAGCAAATGTACCTCGCCGGATGACGAGGTATTTGGCTGCCTTATAAGCGTCATAGTTACTGCAGCCAGCTGCTCCCCCTTCTTTGAATCTTTCCTCCCTTTAAATCGTACTGTGGTCAGTCCTGCAGAAGCGATACGCCACCACCTGTCCATGTTACCGTTGTCTGAGTTACCTCAACAACGATTTCCTCGAGTTTTCAAATAAATTTCGCCGAGTGACGAGGCATTTGGCTACCTTAAGAGAGTCATAGTTACTGTTGCCAGCTGCTCGACCTACCTTCTTTCTTTCCACTCTTTAATTATTACTGTGGTCAGTCCTGCAGGAGCAATATGCCACTACATGTATACCTTAACGTTGTCTCAGCTACCTTATCGAAGAAATTCTCGAGTTTTCAAAAAAAATTTCACATGGTGACGGGGCATTTGGCTACCTTAAGAGAGTCATAGTACCCCTGCCTGCTGCTCCCACTTTTCTAAGCCCTTTCTCTCTATCATTCTTGCTATGGCTGTCCTACAGAACCGATGTGCCACTATATGTCCACGTCAACGTCGTCTCTGTTACTCCCACTACGAGTCTCTCGAGTTAGCAAATGTACCTCGCCGGATGACGAGGCATTTGGCTACCTTATAAGCGTCATAGTTACTGCAGCCAGCTGCTCCCCCTTCTTTGAATCTTTCCTCCCTTTAAATCGTACTGTGGTCAGTCCTGCAGAAGCGATATGCCACCACCTGTCCATGTTACCGTTGTCTGAGTTACCTCAACAACGATTTCCTCGAGTTTTCAAATAAATTTCGCCGAGTGACGAGGCATTTGGCTACCTTAAGAGAGTCATAGTTACTGTTGCCAGCTGCTCGACCTACTTTCTTTCTTTCCACTCTTTAATTATTACTGTGGTCAGTCCTGCAGGAGCAATAAGCCACTACATGTAAACCTTAACGTTGTCTGAGCTACCTTACCGAAGATATCCTCGAGTTTTCAAAAAAAAATGTCACATGTTGACGAAACATTTAACTACCTTAAGAGAGTCATAGTACTCCTGCCTGCTGCTCCCACTTTTCTAAGCCCATTCTCTCTATCATTCTTGCTATGGCCTGTCCTACGGAACCGATGTGCCACTATATGTCCACGTTAACGTCGTCTCTGTTACTCCCACTACGAGTCTCTCGAGTTAGCAAATGTACCTCGCCGGATGACGGGGCATTTGGCTACCTTAAGAGCGTCATAGTTACTGCAGCCAGCTGCTCCCCCTTCTTTGAATGTTTCCTGTCTTTAATGCGTACTGTGGGCAGTCCTGCAGAAGCGATATGCCACCACCTGTCCATGTTACCGTTGTCTGAGTAACCTCAACAACGATTTCCTCGAGTTTTCAAATAAATTTCGCCGAGTGACGAGGCATTTGGCTACCTTAAGAGAGTCATAGTTACTGTTGCCAGCTGCTCGACCTACTTTCTTTCTTTCCACTCTTTAATTATTACTGTGGTCAGTCCTGCAGGAGCAATAAGCCACTACATGTAAACCTTAACGTTGTCTGAGCTACCTTACCGAAGATATCCTCGAGTTTTCAAAAAAAAATGTCACATGTTGACGAAACATTTAACTACCTTAAGAGAGTCATAGTACTCCTGCCTGCTGCTCCCACTTTTCTAAGCCCATTCTCTCTATCATTCTTGCTATGGCCTGTCCTACGGAACCGATGTGCCACTATATGTCCACGTTAACGTCGTCACTGTTACTCCCACTACGAGTCTCTCGAGTTAGCAAATGTACCTCGCCGGATGACGAGCCATTTGACTACCTTAAGAGAGTCATAGTTACTGCAGCCAGCTGCTCCCCCGTCTTTGAATCTTTCCTCTCTTTATTTCGTACTGTGGTGTCCTGCAGAAGCGATACGCCACCACCTATCCATGTTACCGTTGTCTGAGTTACTTCAGCGACGATTTCCTCGAGTTTTCAAATAAATTTCGCCGAGTGACGAGGCATTTGGCTACCTTAAGAGAGTCATAGTTACTGCTGCCAGCTGCTCGACCTACTTTCTTTCTTTCCACTCTTTAATTATTACTGTGGTCAGTCCTGCAGGAGCAATATGCCACTACATGTAAACCTTAACGTTGTCTGAGCTACCTTAACGAAAATATCCTCGAGTTTTCAAAAAAAATTTTAAATGGTGACGAGGCATTTGGCTACCTTAAGGGAGTTATAGTACCCCTGCCTGCTGCTCCCACTTTTCTAAGCCCTTTCTCTCTCTCATTCTTGCTATGGCTGTCCTACAGAACCGATGTGCCACTATATGTCCTCGTCAACGTCGTCTCTGTTACTCCCATGTACCTCATGTACCTCAAATGTACCTCGCCGGATGACGAGGTATTTGGCTGCCTTATAAGCGTCATAGTTACTGCAGCCAGCTGCTCCCCCTTCTTTGAATCTTTCCTCCCTTTAAATCGTACTGTGGTCAGTCCTGCAGAAGCGATACGCCACCACCTGTCCATGTTACCGTTGTCTGAGTTACCTCAACAACGATTTCCTCGAGTTTTCAAATAAATTTCGCCGAGTGACGAGGCATTTGGCTACCTTAAGAGAGTCATAGTTACTGTTGCCAGCTGCTCGACCTACCTACTTTCTTTCCACTCTTTAATTATTACTGTGGTCAGTCCTGCAGGAGCAATATGCCACTACATGTAAACCTTAACGTTGTCTGAGCTACCTTATCGAAGATATCCTCGAGTTTTCAACAAAAATTTTACATGGTGACAATTCATTTGGCTACCTTAAGAGAGTCATAGTACTCCTGCCTGCTGCTCCCACTTTTCTAAGCCCATTCTCTCTATCATTCTTGCTATGGCCTGTCCTACGGAACCGATGTGCCACTATATGTCCACGTTAACGTCGTCTCTGTTACTCCCACCACGAGTCTCTCGAGCTAGCAAATGTACCTCGCCGGATGACGGGGCATTTGGCTACCTTAAGAGCGTCATAGTTACTGCAGCCAGCTGCTCCCCCTTCTTTGAATGTTTCCTGTCTTTAATGCGTACTGTGGGCAGTCCTGCAGAAGCGATATGCCACCACCTGTCCATGTTACCGTTGTCTGAGTAACCTCAACAACGATTTCCTCCAGTTTTCAAATAAATTTCGCCGAGTGACGAGGCATTTGGCTACCTTAAGAGAGTCATAGTTACTGTTGCCAGCTGCTCGACCTACTTTCTTTCTTTCCACTCTTTAATTATTACTGTGGTCAGTCCTGCAGGAGCAATAAGCCACTACATGTAAACCTTAACGTTGTCTGAGCTACCTTACCGAAGATATCCTCGAGTTTTCAAAAAAAAATGTCACATGTTGACGAAACATTTAACTACCTTAAGAGAGTCATAGTACTCCTGCCTGCTGCTCCCACTTTTCTAAGCCCATTCTCTCTATCATTCTTGCTATGGCCTGTCCTACGGAACCGATGTGCCACTATATGTCCACGTTAACGTCGTCACTGTTATTCCCACTACGAGTCTCTCGAGTTAGCAAATGTACCTCACCGGATGACGAGCCATTTGACTACCTTAAGAGAGTCATAGTTACTGCAGCCAGCTGCTCCCCCGTCTTTGAATCTTTCCTCTCTTTATTTCGTACTGTGGTGTCCTGCAGAAGCGATACGCCACCACCTATCCATGTTACCGTTGTCTGAGTTACTTCAACGACGATTTCCTCGAGTTTTCAAATAAATTTCGCCGAGTGACGAGGCATTTGGCTACCTTAAGAGAGTCATAGTTACTGCTGCCAGCTGCTCGACCTACTTTCTTTCTTTCCACTCTTTAATTATTACTGTGGTCAGTCCTGCAGGAGCAATATGCCACTACATGT
Source organism: Schistocerca serialis cubense (assembly GCF_023864345.2). Lineage (NCBI taxonomy): Eukaryota > Metazoa > Arthropoda > Insecta > Orthoptera > Acrididae > Schistocerca > Schistocerca serialis. Next base: position 1,058,371 of record NW_026048486.1, read on the forward strand.
AAACCTTAACGTTGTCTGAGCTACCTTAACGAAAATATCCTCGAGTTTTCAAAAAAAATTTTAAATGGTGACGAGGCATTTGGCTACCTTAAGGGAGTTATAGTACCCCTGCCTGCTGCTCCCACTTTTCTAAGCCCTTTCTCTCTATCATTCTTGCTATGGCTGTCCTACAGAACCGATGTGCCACTATATGTCCTCGTCAACGTCGTCTCTGTTACTCCCACTACGAGTCTCTAGAGTTAGCAAATGTACCTCGCCGGATGACGAGGTATTTGGCTGCCTTATAAGCGTCATAGTTACTGCAGCCAGCTGCTCCCCCTTCTTTGAATCTTTCCTCCCTTTAAATCGTACTGTGGTCAGTCCTGCAGAAGCGATACGCCACCACCTGTCCATGTTACCGTTGTCTGAGTTACCTCAACAACGATTTCCTCGAGTTTTCAAATAAATTTCGCCGAGTGACGAGGCATTTGGCTACCTTAAGAGAGTCATAGTTACTGTTGCCAGCTGCTCGACCTACCTACTTTCTTTCCACTCTTTAATTATTACTGTGGTCAGTCCTGCAGGAGCAATATGCCACTACATGTAAACCTTAACGTTGTCTGAGCTACCTTATCGAAGATATCCTCGAGTTTTCAACAAAAATTTTACATGGTGACAATTCATTTGGCTACCTTAAGAGAGTCATAGTACTCCTGCCTGCTGCTCCCACTTTTCTAAGCCCATTCTCTCTATCATTCTTGCTATGGCCTGTCCTACGGAACCGATGTGCCACTATATGTCCACGTTAACGTCGTCTCTGTTACTCCCACTACGAGTCTCTCGAGTTAGCAAATGTACCTCGCCGGATGACGGGGCATTTGGCTACCTTAAGAGCGTCATAGTTACTGCAGCCAGCTGCTCCCCCTTCTTTGAATGTTTCCTGTCTTTAATGCGTACTGTGGGCAGTCCTGCAGAAGCGATACGCCACCACCTGTCCATGTTACCGTTGTCTGAGTTACCTCAACAACGATTTCCTCGAGTTTTCAAATAAATTTCGCCGAGTGACGAGGCATTTGGCTACCTTAAGAGAGTCATAGTTACTGTTGCCAGCTGCTCGACCTACCTACTTTCTTTCCACTCTTTAATTATTACTGTGGTCAGTCCTGCAGGAGCAATATGCCACTACATGTAAACCTTAACGTTGTCTGAGCTACCTTATCGAAGATATCCTCGAGTTTTCAACAAAAATTTTACATGGTGACAATTCATTTGGCTACCTTAAGAGAGTCATAGTACTCCTGCCTGCTGCTCCCACTTTTCTAAGCCCATTCTCTCTATCATTCTTGCTATGGCCTGTCCTACGGAACCGATGTGCCACTATATGTCCACGTTAACGTCGTCTCTGTTACTCCCACCACGAGTCTCTCGAGCTAGCAAATGTACCTCGCCGGATGACGGGGCATTTGGCTACCTTAAGAGCGTCATAGTTACTGCAGCCAGCTGCTCCCCCTTCTTTGAATGTTTCCTGTCTTTAATGCGTACTGTGGGCAGTCCTGCAGAAGCGATATGCCACCACCTGTCCATGTTACCGTTGTCTGAGTAACCTCAACAACGATTTCCTCCAGTTTTCAAATAAATTTCGCCGAGTGACGAGGCATTTGGCTACCTTAAGAGAGTCATAGTTACTGTTGCCAGCTGCTCGACCTACTTTCTTTCTTTCCACTCTTTAATTATTACTGTGGTCAGTCCTGCAGGAGCAATAAGCCACTACATGTAAACCTTAACGTTGTCTGAGCTACCTTACCGAAGATATCCTCGAGTTTTCAAAAAAAAATGTCACATGTTGACGAAACATTTAACTACCTTAAGAGAGTCATAGTACTCCTGCCTGCTGCTCCCACTTTTCTAAGCCCATTCTCTCTATCATTCTTGCTATGGCCTGTCCTACGGAACCGATGTGCCACTATATGTCCACGTTAACGTCGTCACTGTTATTCCCACTACGAGTCTCTCGAGTTAGCAAATGTACCTCACCGGATGACGAGCCATTTGACTACCTTAAGAGAGTCATAGTTACTGCAGCCAGCTGCTCCCCCGTCTTTGAATCTTTCCTCTCTTTATTTCGTACTGTGGTGTCCTGCAGAAGCGATACGCCACCACCTATCCATGTTACCGTTGTCTGAGTTACTTCAACGACGATTTCCTCGAGTTTTCAAATAAATTTCGCCGAGTGACGAGGCATTTGGCTACCTTAAGAGAGTCATAGTTACTGCTGCCAGCTGCTCGACCTACTTTCTTTCTTTCCACTCTTTAATTATTACTGTGGTCAGTCCTGCAGGAGCAATATGCCACTACATGTAAACCTTAACGTTGTCTGAGCTACCTTAACGAAAATATCCTCGAGTTTTCAAAAAAAATTTTAAATGGTGACGAGGCATTTGGCTACCTTAAGGGAGTTATAGTACCCCTGCCTGCTGCTCCCACTTTTCTAAGCCCTTTCTCTCTATCATTCTTGCTATGGCTGTCCTACAGAACCGATGTGCCACTATATGTCCTCGTCAACGTCGTCTCTGTTACTCCCACTACGAGTCTCTAGAGTTAGCAAATGTACCTCGCCGGATGACGAGGTATTTGGCTGCCTTATAAGCGTCATAGTTACTGCAGCCAGCTGCTCCCCCTTCTTTGAATCTTTCCTCCCTTTAAATCGTACTGTGGTCAGTCCTGCAGAAGCGATACGCCACCACCTGTCCATGTTACCGTTGTCTGAGTTACCTCAACAACGATTTCCTCGAGTTTTCAAATAAATTTCGCCGAGTGACGAGGCATTTGGCTACCTTAAGAGAGTCATAGTTACTGTTGCCAGCTGCTCGACCTACCTACTTTCTTTCCACTCTTTAATTATTACTGTGGTCAGTCCTGCAGGAGCAATATGCCACTACATGTAAACCTTAACGTTGTCTGAGCTACCTTATCGAAGATATCCTCGAGTTTTCAACAAAAATTTTACATGGTGACAATTCATTTGGCTACCTTAAGAGAGTCATAGTACTCCTGCCTGCTGCTCCCACTTTTCTAAGCCCATTCTCTCTATCATTCTTGCTATGGCCTGTCCTACGGAACCGATGTGCCACTATATGTCCACGTTAACGTCGTCTCTGTTACTCCCACCACGAGTCTCTCGAGCTAGCAAATGTACCTCGCCGGATGACGGGGCATTTGGCTACCTTAAGAGCGTCATAGTTACTGCAGCCAGCTGCTCCCCCTTCTTTGAATGTTTCCTGTCTTTAATGCGTACTGTGGGCAGTCCTGCAGAAGCGATATGCCACCACCTGTCCATGTTACCGTTGTCTGAGTAACCTCAACAACGATTTCCTCCAGTTTTCAAATAAATTTCGCCGAGTGACGAGGCATTTGGCTACCTTAAGAGAGTCATAGTTACTGTTGCCAGCTGCTCGACCTACCTACTTTCTTTCCACTCTTTAATTATTACTGTGGTCAGTCCTGCAGGAGCAATATGCCACTACATGTAAACCTTAACGTTGTCTGAGCTACCTTATCGAAGATATCCTCGAGTTTTCAACAAAAATTTTACATGGTGACAATTCATTTGGCTACCTTAAGAGAGTCATAGTACTCCTGCCTGCTGCTCCCACTTTTCTAAGCCCATTCTCTCTATCATTCTTGCTATGGCCTGTCCTACGGAACCGATGTGCCACTATATGTCCACGTTAACGTCGTCTCTGTTACTCCCACTACGAGTCTCTCGAGTTAGCAAATGTACCTCGCCGGATGACGGGGCATTTGGCTACCTTAAGAGCGTCATAGTTACTGCAGCCAGCTGCTCCCCCTTCTTTGAATGTTTCCTGTCTTTAATGCGTACTGTGGGCAGTCCTGCAGAAGCGATACGCCACCACCTGTCCATGTTACCGTTGTCTGAGTTACCTCAACAACGATTTCCTCGAGTTTTCAAATAAATTTCGCCGAGTGACGAGGCATTTGGCTACCTTAAGAGAGTCATAGTTACTGTTGCCAGCTGCTCGACCTACCTACTTTCTTTCCACTCTTTAATTATTACTGTGGTCAGTCCTGCAGGAGCAATATGCCACTACATGTAAACCTTAACGTTGTCTGAGCTACCTTATCGAAGATATCCTCGAGTTTTCAACAAAAATTTTACATGGTGACAATTCATTTGGCTACCTTAAGAGAGTCATAGTACTCCTGCCTGCTGCTCCCACTTTTCTAAGCCCATTCTCTCTATCATTCTTGCTATGGCCTGTCCTACGGAACCGATGTGCCACTATATGTCCACGTTAACGTCGTCTCTGTTACTCCCACTACGAGTCTCTCGAGTTAGCAAATGTACCTCGCCGGATGACGGGGCATTTGGCTACCTTAAGAGCGTCATAGTTACTGCAGCCAGCTGCTCCCCCTTCTTTGAATGTTTCCTGTCTTTAATGCGTACTGTGGGCAGTCCTGCAGAAGCGATACGCCACCACCTGTCCATGTTACCGTTGTCTGAGTTACCTCAACAACGATTTCCTCGAGTTTTCAAATAAATTTCGCCGAGTGACGAGGCATTTGGCTACCTTAAGAGAGTCATAGTTACTGTTGCCAGCTGCTCGACCTACCTACTTTCTTTCCACTCTTTAATTATTACTGTGGTCAGTCCTGCAGGAGCAATATGCCACTACATGTAAACCTTAACGTTGTCTGAGCTACCTTATCGAAGATATCCTCGAGTTTTCAACAAAAATTTTACATGGTGACAATTCATTTGGCTACCTTAAGAGAGTCATAGTACTCCTGCCTGCTGCTCCCACTTTTCTAAGCCCATTCTCTCTATCATTCTTGCTATGGCCTGTCCTACGGAACCGATGTGCCACTATATGTCCACGTTAACGTCGTCTCTGTTACTCCCACTACGAGTCTCTCGAGTTAGCAAATGTACCTCGCCGGATGACGGGGCATTTGGCTACCTTAAGAGCGTCATAGTTACTGCAGCCAGCTGCTCCCCCTTCTTTGAATGTTTCCTGTCTTTAATGCGTACTGTGGGCAGTCCTGCAGAAGCGATACGCCACCACCTGTCCATGTTACCGTTGTCTGAGTTACCTCAACAACGATTTCCTCGAGTTTTCAAATAAATTTCGCCGAGTGACGAGGCATTTGGCTACCTTAAGAGAGTCATAGTTACTGTTGCCAGCTGCTCGACCTACCTACTTTCTTTCCACTCTTTAATTATTACTGTGGTCAGTCCTGCAGGAGCAATATGCCACTACATGTAAACCTTAACGTTGTCTGAGCTACCTTATCGAAGATATCCTCGAGTTTTCAACAAAAATTTTACATGGTGACAATTCATTTGGCTACCTTAAGAGAGTCATAGTACTCCTGCCTGCTGCTCCCACTTTTCTAAGCCCATTCTCTCTATCATTCTTGCTATGGCCTGTCCTACGGAACCGATGTGCCACTATATGTCCACGTTAACGTCGTCTCTGTTACTCCCACTACGAGTCTCTCGAGTTAGCAAATGTACCTCGCCGGATGACGGGGCATTTGGCTACCTTAAGAGCGTCATAGTTACTGCAGCCAGCTGCTCCCCCTTCTTTGAATGTTTCCTGTCTTTAATGCGTACTGTGGGCAGTCCTGCAGAAGCGATATGCCACCACCTGTGCATGTTACCGTTGTCTGAGTAACCTCAACAACGATTTCCTCGAGTTTTCAAATAAATTTCGCCGAGTGACGAGGCATTTGGCTACCTTAAGAGAGTCATAGTTACTGTTGCCAGCTGCTCGACCTACCTACTTTCTTTCCACTCTTTAATTATTACTGTGGTCAGTCCTGCAGGAGCAATATGCCACTACATGTAAACCTTAACGTTGTCTGAGCTACGTTATCGAAGATATCCTCGAGTTTTCAACAAAAATTTTACATGGTGACAATTCATTTGGCTACCTTAAGAGAGTCATAGTACTCCTGCCTGCTGCTCCCACTTTTCTAAGCCCATTCTCTCTATCATTCTTGCTATGGCCTGTCCTACGGAACCGATGTGCCACTATATGTCCACGTCAACGTCGTCTCTGTTACTCCCACTACGAGTCTCTCGAGTTAGCAAATGTACCTCGCCGGATGACGGGGCATTTGGCTACCTTAAGAGCGTCATAGTTACTGCAGCCAGCTGCTCCCCCTTCTTTGAATCTTTCCTGCCTTTAATGCGTACTGTGGGCAGTCCTGCAGAAGCGATATGCCACCACCTGTCCATGTTACCGTTGTCTGAGTAACCTCAACAACGATTTCCTCGAGTTTTCAAATAAATTTCGCCGAGTGACGAGGCATTTGGCTACCTTAAGAGAGTCATAGTTACTGTTGCCAGCTGCTCGATCTACTTTCTTTCTTTCCACTCTTTAATTATTACTGTGGTCAGTCCTGCAGGAGCAATAAGCCACTACATGTAAACCTTAACGTTGTCTGAGCTACCTTACCGAAGATATCCTCGAGTTTTCAAAAAAAAATGTCACATGTTGACGAAACATTTAACTACCTTAAGAGAGTCATAGTACTCCTGCCTGCTGCTCCCACTTTTCTAAGCCCATTCTCTCTATCATTCTTGCTATGGCCTGTCCTACGGAACCGATGTGCCACTATATGTCCACGTTAACGTCGTCACTGTTATTCCCACTACGAGTCTCTCGAGTTAGCAAATGTACCTCGCCGGATGACGAGCCATTTGACTACCTTAAGAGAGTCATAGTTACTGCAGCCAGCTGCTCCCCCGTCTTTGAATCTTTCCTCTCTTTAATTCGTACTGTGGTGTCCTGCAGAAGCGATACGCCACCACCTATCCATGTTACCGTTGTCTGAGTTACTTCAACGACGATTTCCTCGAGTTTTCAAATAAATTTCGCCGAGTGACGAGGCATTTGGCTACCTTAAGAGAGTCATAGTTACTGCTGCCAGCTGCTCGACCTACTTTCTTTCTTTCCACTCTTTAATTATTACTGTGGTCAGTCCTGCAGGAGCAATATGCCACTACATGTAAACCTTAACGTTGTCTGAGCTACCTTAACGAAAATATCCTCGAGTTTTCAAAAAAAATTTTAAATGGTGACGAGGCATTTGGCTACCTTAAGGGAGTTATAGTACCCCTGCCTGCTGCTCCCACTTTTCTAAGCCCTTTCTCTCTATCATTCTTGCTATGGCTGTCCTACAGAACCGATGTGCCACTATATGTCCTCGTCAACGTCGTCTCTGTTACTCCCACTACGAGTCTCTAGAGTTAGCAAATGTACCTCGCCGGATGACGGGGCATTTGGCTACCTTAAGAGCGTCATAGTTACTGCAGCCAGCTGCTCCCCCTTCTTTGAATGTTTCCTGTCTTTAATGCGTACTGTGGGCAGTCCTGCAGAAGCGATATGCCACCACCTGTCCATGTTACCGTTGTCTGAGTAACCTCAACAACGATTTCCTCGAGTTTTCAAATAAATTTCGCCGAGTGACGAGGCATTTGGCTACCTTAAGAGAGTCATAGTTACTGTTGCCAGCTGCTCGACCTACCTACTTTCTTTCCACTCTTTAATTATTACTGTGGTCAGTCCTGCAGGAGCAATATGCCACTACATGTAAACCTTAACGTTGTCTGAGCTACCTTATCGAAGATATCCTCGAGTTTTCAACAAAAATTTTACATGGTGACAATTCATTTGGCTACCTTAAGAGAGTCATAGTACTCCTGCCTGCTGCTCCCACTTTTCTAAGCCCATTCTCTCTATCATTCTTGCTATGGCCTGTCCTACGGAACCGATGTGCCACTATATGTCCACGTTAACGTCGTCTCTGTTACTCCCACTACGAGTCTCTCGAGTTAGCAAATGTACCTCGCCGGATGACGGGGCATTTGGCTACCTTAAGAGCGTCATAGTTACTGCAGCCAGCTGCTCCCCCTTCTTTGAATGTTTCCTGTCTTTAATGCGTACTGTGGGCAGTCCTGCAGAAGCGATATGCCACCACCTGTGCATGTTACCGTTGTCTGAGTAACCTCAACAACGATTTCCTCGAGTTTTCAAATAAATTTCGCCGAGTGACGAGGCATTTGGCTACCTTAAGAGAGTCATAGTTACTGTTGCCAGCTGCTCGACCTACCTACTTTCTTTCCACTCTTTAATTATTACTGTGGTCAGTCCTGCAGGAGCAATATGCCACTACATGTAAACCTTAACGTTGTCTGAGCTACGTTATCGAAGATATCCTCGAGTTTTCAACAAAAATTTTACATGGTGACAATTCATTTGGCTACCTTAAGAGAGTCATAGTACTCCTGCCTGCTGCTCCCACTTTTCTAAGCCCATTCTCTCTATCATTCTTGCTATGGCCTGTCCTACGGAACCGATGTGCCACTATATGTCCACGTCAACGTCGTCTCTGTTACTCCCACTACGAGTCTCTCGAGTTAGCAAATGTACCTCGCCGGATGACGGGGCATTTGGCTACCTTAAGAGCGTCATAGTTACTGCAGCCAGCTGCTCCCCCTTCTTTGAATCTTTCCTGCCTTTAATGCGTACTGTGGGCAGTCCTGCAGAAGCGATATGCCACCACCTGTCCATGTTACCGTTGTCTGAGTAACCTCAACAACGATTTCCTCGAGTTTTCAAATAAATTTCGCCGAGTGACGAGGCATTTGGCTACCTTAAGAGAGTCATAGTTACTGTTGCCAGCTGCTCGATCTACTTTCTTTCTTTCCACTCTTTAATTATTACTGTGGTCAGTCCTGCAGGAGCAATAAGCCACTACATGTAAACCTTAACGTTGTCTGAGCTACCTTACCGAAGATATCCTCGAGTTTTCAAAAAAAAATGTCACATGTTGACGAAACATTTAACTACCTTAAGAGAGTCATAGTACTCCTGCCTGCTGCTCCCACTTTTCTAAGCCCATTCTCTCTATCATTCTTGCTATGGCCTGTCCTACGGAACCGATGTGCCACTATATGTCCACGTTAACGTCGTCACTGTTATTCCCACTACGAGTCTCTCGAGTTAGCAAATGTACCTCGCCGGATGACGAGCCATTTGACTACCTTAAGAGAGTCATAGTTACTGCAGCCAGCTGCTCCCCCGTCTTTGAATCTTTCCTCTCTTTAATTCGTACTGTGGTGTCCTGCAGAAGCGATACGCCACCACCTATCCATGTTACCGTTGTCTGAGTTACTTCAACGACGATTTCCTCGAGTTTTCAAATAAATTTCGCCGAGTGACGAGGCATTTGGCTACCTTAAGAGAGTCATAGTTACTGCTGCCAGCTGCTCGACCTACTTTCTTTCTTTCCACTCTTTAATTATTACTGTGGTCAGTCCTGCAGGAGCAATATGCCACTACATGTAAACCTTAACGTTGTCTGAGCTACCTTAACGAAAATATCCTCGAGTTTTCAAAAAAAATTTTAAATGGTGACGAGGCATTTGGCTACCTTAAGGGAGTTATAGTACCCCTGCCTGCTGCTCCCACTTTTCTAAGCCCTTTCTCTCTATCATTCTTGCTATGGCTGTCCTACAGAACCGATGTGCCACTATATGTCCTCGTCAACGTCGTCTCTGTTACTCCCACTACGAGTCTCTAGAGTTAGCAAATGTACCTCGCCGGATGACGGGGCATTTGGCTACCTTAAGAGCGTCATAGTTACTGCAGCCAGCTGCTCCCCCTTCTTTGAATGTTTCCTGTCTTTAATGCGTACTGTGGGCAGTCCTGCAGAAGCGATATGCCACCACCTGTCCATGTTACCGTTGTCTGAGTAACCTCAACAACGATTTCCTCGAGTTTTCAAATAAATTTCGCCGAGTGACGAGGCATTTGGCTACCTTAAGAGAGTCATAGTTACTGTTGCCAGCTGCTCGACCTACTTTCTTTCTTTCCACTCTTTAATTATTACTGTGGTCAGTCCTGCAGGAGCAATAAGCCACTACATGTAAACCTTAACGTTGTTTGAGCTACCTTACCGAAGATATCCTCGAGTTTTCAAAAAAAAAATGTCACATGTTGACGAAACATTTAACTACCTTAAGAGAGTCATAGTACTCCTGCCTGCTGCTCCCACTTTTCTAAGCCCATTCTCTCTATCATTCTTGCTATGGCCTGTCCTACGGAACCGATGTGCCACTATATGTCCACGTTAACGTCGTCACTGTTATTCCCACTATGAGTCTCTCGAGTTAGCAAATGTACCTCGCCGGATGACGAGCCATTTGACTACCTTAAGAGAGTCATAGTTACTGCAGCCAGCTGCTCCCCCGTCTTTGAATCTTTCCTCTCTTTATTTCGTACTGTGGTGTCCTGCAGAAGCGATACGCCACCACCTATCCATGTTACCGTTGTCTGAGTTACTTCAACGACGATTTCCTCGAGTTTTCAAATAAATTTCGCCGAGTGACGAGGCATTTGGCTACCTTAAGAGAGTCATAGTTACTGCTGCCAGCTGCTCGACCTACTTTCTTTCTTTCCACTCTTTAATTATTACTGTGGTCAGTCCTGCAGGAGCAATATGCCACTACATGTAAACCTTAACGTTGTCTGAGCTACCTTAACGAAAATATCCTCGAGTTTTCAAAAAGAATTTTAAATGGTGACGAGGCATTTGGCTACCTTAAGGGAGTTATAGTACCCCTGCCTGCTGCTCCCACTTTTCTAAGCCCTTTCTCTCTATCATTCTTGCTATGGCTGTCCTACAGAACCGATGTGCCACTATATGTCCTCGTCAACGTCGTCTCTGTTACTCCCACTACGAGTCTCTAGAGTTAGCAAATGTACCTCGCCGGATGACGAGGTATTTGGCTGCCTTATAAGCGTCATAGTTACTGCAGCCAGCTGCTCCCCCTTCTTTGAATCTTTCCTCCCTTTAAATCGTACTGTGGTCAGTCCTGCAGAAGCGATACGCCACCACCTGTCCATGTTACCGTTGTCTGAGTTACCTCAACAACGATTTCCTCGAGTTTTCAAATAAATTTCGCCGAGTGACGAGGCATTTGGCTACCTTAAGAGAGTCATAGTTACTGTTGCCAGCTGCTCGACCTACCTACTTTCTTTCCACTCTTTAATTATTACTGTGGTCAGTCCTGCAGGAGCAATATGCCACTACATGTAAACCTTAGCGTTGTCTGAGCTACGTTATCGAAGATATCCTCGAGTTTTCAACAAAAATTTTACATGGTGACAATTCATTTGGCTACCTTAAGAGAGTCATAGTACTCCTGCCTGCTGCTCCCACTTTTCTAAGCCCATTCTCTCTATCATTCTTGCTATGGCCTGTCCTACGGAACCGATGTGCCACTATATGTCCACGTCAACGTCGTCTCTGTTACTCCCACTACGAGTCTCTCGAGTTAGCAAATGTACCTCGCCGGATGACGGGGCATTTGGCTACCTTAAGAGCGTCATAGTTACTGCAGCCAGCTGCTCCCCCTTCTTTGAATGTTTCCTGTCTTTAATGCGTACTGTGGGCAGTCCTGCAGAAGCGATATGCCACCACCTGTCCATGTTACCGTTGTCTGAGTAACCTCAACAACGATTTCCTCGAGTTTTCAAATAAATTTCGCCGAGTGACAAGGCATTTGGCTACCTTAAGAGAGTCATAGTTACTGTTGCCAGCTGCTCGACCTACTTTCTTTCTTTCCACTCCTTAATTATTACTGTGGTCAGTCCTGCAGGAGCAATAAGCCACTACATGTAAACCTTAACGTTGTCTGAGCTACCTTACCGAAGATATCCTCGAGTTTTCAAAAAAAAATGTCACATGTTGACGAAACATTTAACTACCTTAAGAGAGTCATAGTACTCCTGCCTGCTGCTCCCACTTTTCTAAGCCCATTCTCTCTATCATTCTTGCTATGGCCTGTCCTACGGAACCGATGTGCCACTATATGTCCACGTTAACGTCGTCACTGTTATTCCCACTACGAGTCTCTCGAGTTAGCAAATGTACCTCGCCGGATGACGAGCCATTTGACTACCTTAAGAGAGTCATAGTTACTGCAGCCAGCTGCTCCCCCGTCTTTGAATCTTTCCTCTCTTTAATTCGTACTGTGGTGTCCTGCAGAAGCGATACGCCACCACCTATCCATGTTACCGTTGTCTGAGTTACTTCAACGACGATTTCCTCGAGTTTTCAAATAAATTTCGCCGAGTGACGAGGCATTTGGCTACCTTAAGAGAGTCATAGTTACTGCTGCCAGCTGCTCGACCTACTTTCTTTCTTTCCACTCTTTAATTATTACTGTGGTCAGTCCTGCAGGAGCAATATGCCACTACATGTAAACCTTAACGTTGTCTGAGCTACCTTAACGAAAATATCCTCGAGTTTTCAAAAAAAATTTTAAATGGTGACGAGGCATTTGGCTACCTTAAGGGAGTTATAGTACCCCTGCCTGCTGCTCCCACTTTTCTAAGCCCTTTCTCTCTATCATTCTTGCTATGGCTGTCCTACAGAACCGATGTGCCACTATATGTCCTCGTCAACGTCGTCTCTGTTACTCCCACTACGAGTCTCTAGAGTTAGCAAATGTACCTCGCCGGATGTCGAGGTATTTGGCTGCCTTATAAGCGTCATAGTTACTGCAGCCAGCTGCTCCCCCTTCTTTGAATCTTTCCTCCCTTTAAATCGTACTGTGGTCAGTCCTGCAGAAGCGATACGCCACCACCTGTCCATGTTACCGTTGTCTGAGTTACCTCAACAACGATTTCCTCGAGTTTTCAAATAAATTTCGCCGAGTGACGAGGCATTTGGCTACCTTAAGAGAGTCATAGTTACTGTTGCCAGCTGCTCGACCTACCTACTTTCTTTCCACTCTTTAATTATTACTGTGGTCAGTCCTGCAGGAGCAATATGCCACTACATGTAAATCTTAACGTTGTCTGAGCTACCTTATCGAAGATATCCTCGAGTTTTCAACAAAAATTTTACATGGTGACAATTCATTTGGCTACCTTAAGAGAGTCATAGTACTCCTGCCTGCTGCTCCCACTTTTCTAAGCCCATTCTCTCTATCATTCTTGCTATGGCCTGTCCTACGGAACCGATGTGCCACTATATGTCCACGTTAACGTCGTCTCTGTTACTCCCACTACGAGTCTCTCGAGTTAGCAAATGTACCTCGCCGAGTGACGAGGCATTTGGCTACCTTAAGAGAGTCATAGTTACTGTTGCCAGCTGCTCGACCTACCTTCTTTCTTTCCACTCTTTAATTATTACTGTGGTCAGTCCTGCAGGAGCAATATGCCACTACATGTATACCTTAACGTTGTCTCAGCTACCTTATCGAAGAAATTCTCGAGTTTTCCAAAAAAATATTCACATGGTGACGGGGCATTTGGCTACCTTAAGAGAGTCATAGTACCCCTGCCTGCTGCTCCCACTTTTCTAAGCCCTTTCTCTCTATCATTCTTGCTATGGCTGTCCTACAGAACCGATGTGCCACTATATGTCCACGTCAACGTCGTCTCTGTTACTCCCACTACGAGTCTCTCGAGTTAGCAAATGTACCTCGCCGGATGACGAGGCATTTGGCTACCTTATAAGCGTCATAGTTACTGCAGCCAGCTGCTCCCCCTTCTTTGAATCTTTCCTCCCTTTAAATCGTACTGTGGTCAGTCCTGCAGAAGCGATATGCCACCACCTGTCCATGTTACCGTTGTCTGAGTTACCTCAACAACGATTTCCTCGAGTTTTCAAATAAATTTCGCCGAGTGACGAGGCATTTGGCTACCTTAAGAGAGTCATAGTTACTGTTGCCAGCTGCTCGACCTACTTTCTTTCTTTCCACTCTTTAATTATTACTGTGGTCAGTCCTGCAGGAGCAATAAGCCACTACATGTAAACCTTAACGTTGTCTGAGCTACCTTACCGAAGATATCCTCGAGTTCTCAAAAAAAAATGTCACATGTTGACGAAACATTTAACTACCTTAAGAGAGTCATAGTACTCCTGCCTGCTGCTCCCACTTTTCTAAGCCCATTCTCTCTATCATTCTCGCTATGGCCTGTCCTACGGAACCGATGTGCCACTATATGTCCACGTTAACGTCGTCACTGTTATTCCCACTACGAGTCTCTCGAGTTAGCAAATGTACCTCGCCGGATGACGAGCCATTTGACTACCTTAAGAGAGTCATAGTTACTGCAGCCAGCTGCTCCCCCGTCTTTGAATCTTTCCTCTCTTTAATTCGTACTGTGGTGTCCTGCAGAAGCGATACGCCACCACCTATCCATGTTACCGTTGTCTGAGTTACTTCAACAACGATTTCCTCGAGTTTTCAAATAAATTTCGCCGAGTGACGAGGCATTTGGCTACCTTAAGAGAGTCATAGTTACTGCTGCCAGCTGCTCGACCTACTTTCTTTCTTTCCACTCTTTAATTATTACTGTGGTCAGTCCTGCAGGAGCAATATGCCACTACATGTAAACCTTAACGTTGTCTGAGCTACCTTAACGAAAATATCCTCGAGTTTTCAAAAAAAATTTTAAATGGTGACGAGGCATTTGGCTACCTTAAGGGAGTTATAGTACCCCTGCCTGCTGCTCCCACTTTTCTAAGCCCTTTCTCTCTATCATTCTTGCTATGGCTGTCCTACAGAACCGATGTGCCACTATATGTCCTCGTCAACGTCGTCTCTGTTACTCCCACTACGAGTCTCTAGAGTTAGCAAATGTACCTCGCCGGATGACGAGGTATTTGGCTGCCTTATAAGCGTCATAGTTACTGCAGCCAGCTGCTCCCCCTTCTTTGAATCTTTCCTCCCTTTAAATCGTACTGTGGTCAGTCCTGCAGAAGCGATACGCCACCACCTGTCCATGTTACCGTTGTCTGAGTTACCTCAACAACGATTTCCTCGAGTTTTCAAATAAATTTCGCCGAGTGACGAGGCATTTGGCTACCTTAAGAGAGTCATAGTTACTGTTGCCAGCTGCTCGACCTACCTACTTTCTTTCCACTCTTTAATTATTACTGTGGTCAGTCCTGCAGGAGCAATATGCCACTACATGTAAACCTTAACGTTGTCTGAGCTACCTTATCGAAGATATCCTCGAGTTTTCAACAAAAATTTTACATGGTGACAATTCATTTGGCTACCTTAAGAGAGTCATAGTACTCCTGCCTGCTGCTCCCACTTTTCTAAGCCCATTCTCTCTATCATTCTTGCTATGGCCTGTCCTACGGAACCGATGTGCCACTATATGTCCACGTTAACGTCGTCTCTGTTACTCCCACTACGAGTCTCTCGAGTTAGCAAATGTACCTCGCCGGATGACGGGGCATTTGGCTACCTTAAGAGCGTCATAGTTACTGCAGCCAGCTGCTCCCCCTTCTTTGAATGTTTCCTGTCTTTAATGCGTACTGTGGGCAGTCCTGCAGAAGCGATATGCCACCACCTGTCCATGTTACCGTTGTCTGAGTAACCTCAACAACGATTTCCTCGAGTTTTCAAATAAATTTCGCCGAGTGACGAGGCATTTGGCTACCTTAAGAGAGTCATAGTTACTGTTGCCAGCTGCTCGACCTACTTTCTTTCTTTCCACTCTTTAATTATTACTGTGGTCAGTCCTGCAGGAGCAATAAGCCACTACATGTAAACCTTAACGTTGTCTGAGCTACCTTACCGAAGATATCCTCGAGTTTTCAAAAAAAAATGTCACATGTTGACGAAACATTTAACTACCTTAAGAGAGTCATAGTACTCCTGCCTGCTGCTCCCACTTTTCTAAGCCCATTCTCTCTATCATTCTTGCTATGGCCTGTCCTACGGAACCGATGTGCCACTATATGTCCACGTTAACGTCGTCTCTGTTACTCCCACTACGAGTCTCTCGAGTTAGCAAATGTACCTCGCCGGATGACGAGCCATTTGACTACCTTAAGAGAGTCATAGTTACTGCAGCCAGCTGCTCCCCCGTCTTTGAATCTTTCCTCTCTTTAATTCGTACTGTGGTGTCCTGCAGAAGCGATACGCCACCACCTATCCATGTTACCGTTGTCTGAGTTACTTCAACGACGATTTCCTCGAGTTTTCATATAAATTTCGCCGAGTAACGAGGCATTTGGCTACCTTAAGAGAGTCATAGTTACTGCTGCCAGCTGCTCGACCTACTTTCTTTCTTTCCACTCTTTAATTATTACTGTGGTCAGTCCTGCAGGAGCAATATGCCACTACATGTAAACCTTAACGTTGTCTGAGCTACCTTAACGAAAATATCCTCGAGTTTTCAAAAAAAATTTTAAATGGTGACGAGGCATTTGGCTACCTTAAGGGAGTTATAGTACCCCTGCCTGCTGCTCCCACTTTTCTAAGCCCTTTCTCTCTATCATTCTTGCTATGGCTGTCCTACAGAACCGATGTGCCACTATATGTCCACGTCAACGTCGTCTCTGTTACTCCCACTACGAGTCTCTCGAGTTAGCAAATGTACCTCGCCGGATGACGAGCCATTTGACTACCTTAAGAGAGTCATAGTTACTGCAGCCAGCTGCTCCCCCGTCTTTGAATCTTTCCTCTCTTTAATTCGTACTGTGGTGTCCTGCAGAAGCGATACGCCACCACCTATCCATGTTACCGTTGTCTGAGTTACTTCAACGACGATTTCCTCGAGTTTTCAAATAAATTTCGCCGAGTGACGAGGCATTTGGCTACCTTAAGAGAGTCATAGTTACTGCTGCCAGCTGCTCGACCTACTTTCTTTCTTTCCACTCTTTAATTATTACTGTGGTCAGTCCTGCAGGAGCAATATGCCACTACATGTAAACCTTAACGTTGTCTGAGCTACCTTAACGAAAATATCCTCGAGTTTTCAAAAAAAATTTTAAATGGTGACGAGGCATTTGGCTACCTTAAGGGAGTTATAGTACCCCTGCCTGCTGCTCCCACTTTTCTAAGCCCTTTCTCTCTATCATTCTTGCTATGGCTGTCCTACAGAGCCGATGTGCCACTATATGTCCACGTCAACGTCGTCTCTGTTACTCCCACTACGAGTCTCTAGAGTTAGCAAATGTACCTCGCCGGATGACGAGGTATTTGGCTGCCTTATAAGCGTCATAGTTACTGCAGCCAGCTGCTCCCCCTTCTTTGAATCTTTCCTCCCTTTAAATCGTACTGTGGTCAGTCCTGCAGAAGCGATACGCCACCACCTGTCCATGTTACCGTTGTCTGAGTTACCTCAACAACGATTTCCTCGAGTTTTCAAATAAATTTCGCCGAGTGACGAGGCATTTGGCTACCTTAAGAGAGTCATAGTTACTGTTGCCAGCTGCTCGACCTACCTTCTTTCTTTCCACTCTTTAATTATTACTGTGGTCAGTCCTGCAGGAGCAATATGCCACTACATGTATACCTTAACGTTGTCTCAGCTACCTTATCGAAGAAATTCTCGAGTTTTCAAAAAAAATTTCACATGGTGACGGGGCATTTGGCTACCTTAAGAGAGTCATAGTACCCCTGCCTGCTGCTCCCACTTTTCTAAGCCCTTTCTCTCTATCATTCTTGCTATGGCTGTCCTACAGAACCGATGTGCCACTATATGTCCACGTCAACGTCGTCTCTGTTACTCCCACTACGAGTCTCTCGGGTTAGCAAATGTACCTCGCCGGATGACGAGGCATTTGGCTACCTTATAAGCGTCATAGTTACTGCAGCCAGCTGCTCCCCCTTCTTTGAATCTTTCCTCCCTTTAAATCGTACTGTGGTCAGTCCTGTAGAAGCGATATGCCACCACCTGTCCATGTTACCGTTGTCTGAGTTACCTCAACAACGATTTCCTCGAGTTTTCAAATAAATTTCGCCGAGTGACGAGGCATTTGGCTACCTTAAGAGAGTCATAGTTACTGTTGCCAGCTGCTCGACCTACTTTCTTTCTTTCCACTCTTTAATTATTACTGTGGTCAGTCCTGCAGGAGCAATAAGCCACTACATGTAAACCTTAACGTTGTCTGAGCTACCTTACCGAAGATATCCTCGAGTTTTCAAAAAAAAATGTCACATGTTGACGAAACATTTAACTACCTTAAGAGAGTCATAGTACTCCTGCCTGCTGCTCCCACTTTTCTAAGCCCATTCTCTCTATCATTCTTGCTATGGCCTGTCCTACGGAACCGATGTGCCACTATATGTCCACGTTAACGTCGTCACTGTTATTCCCACTACGAGTCTCTCGAGTTAGCAAATGTACCTCGCCGGATGACGAGCCATTTGACTACCTTAAGAGAGTCATAGTTGCTGCAGCCAGCTGCTCCCCCGTCTTGAATCTTTCCTCTCTTTAATTCGTACTGTGGTGTCCTGCAGAAGCGATACGCCACCACCTATCCATGTTACCGTTGTCTGAGTTACTTCAACGACGATTTCCTCGAGTTTTCAAATAAATTTCGCCGAGTGACGAGGCATTTGGCTACCTTAAGAGAGTCATAGTTACTGCTGCCAGCTGCTCGACCTACTTTCTTTCTTTCCACTCTTTAATTATTACTGTGGTCAGTCCTGCAGGAGCAATATGCCACTACATGTAAACCTTAACGTTGTCTGAGCTACCTTAGCGAAAATATCCTCGAGTTTTCAAAAAAAATTTTAAATGGTGACGAGGCATTTGGCTACCTTAAGGGAGTTATAGTACCCCTGCCTGCTGCTCCCACTTTTCTAAGCCCTTTCTCTCTATCATTCTTGCTATGGCTGTCCTACAGAACCGATGTGCCACTATATGTCCACGTCAACGTCGTCTCTGTTACTCCCACTACGAGTCTCTAGAGTTAGCAAATGTACCTCGCCGGATGACGAGGTATTTGGCTGCCTTATAAGCGTCATAGTTACTGCAGCCAGCTGCTCCCCCTTCTTTGAATCTTTCCTCCCTTTAAATCGTACTGTGTTCAGTCCTGCAGAAGCGATACGCCACCACCTGTCCATGTTACCGTTGTCTGAGTTACCTCAACAACGATTTCCTCGAGTTTTCAAATAAATTTCGCCGAGTGACGAGGCATTTGGCTACCTTAAGAGAGTCATAGTTACTGTTGCCAGCTACTCGACCTACCTTCTTTCTTTCCACTCTTTAATTATTACTGTGGTCAGTCCTGCAGGAGCAATATGCCACTACATGTGTACCTTAACGTTGTCTCAGCTACTTTATCGAAGAAATTCTCGAGTTTTCAAAAAAAATTTCACATGGTGACGGGGCATTTGGCTACCTTAAGAGAGTCATAGTACCCCTGCCTGCTGCTCCCACTTTTCTAAGCCCTTTCTCTCTATCATACTTGCTATGGCTGTCCTACAGAACCGATGTGCCACTATATGTCCACGTCAACGTCGTCTCTGTTACTTCCACTACGAGTCTCTCACGTTAGCAAATGTACCTCGCCGGATGACGAGGCATTTGGCTACCTTATAAGCGTCATAGTTACTGCAGCCAGCTGCTCCCCCTTCTTTGAATCTTTCCTCCCTTTAAATCGTACTGTGGTCAGTCCTGCAGAAGCGATATGCCACCACCTGTCCATGTTACCGTTGTCTGAGTAACCTCAACAACGATTTCCTCGAGTTTTCAAATAAATTTCGCCGAGTGACGAGGCATTTGGCTACCTTAAGAGAGTCATAGTTACTGTTGCCAGCTGCTCGACCTACTTTCTTTCTTTCCACTCTTTAATTATTACTGTGGTCAGTCCTGCAGGAGCAATAAGCCACTACGTGTAAACCTTAACGTTGTCTGAGCTACCTTACCGAAGATATCCTCGAGTTTTCAAAAAAAAATGTCACATGTTGACGAAACATTTAACTACCTTAAGAGAGTCATAGTACTCCTGCCTGCTGCTCCCACTTTTCTAAGCCCATTCTCTCTATCATTCTTGCTATGGCCTGTCCTACGGAACCGATGTGCCACTATATGTCCACGTTAACGTCGTCACTGTTATTCCCACTACGAGTCTCTCGAGTTAGCAAATGTACCTCGCCGGATGACGAGCCATTTGACTACCTTAAGAGAGTCATAGTTACTGCAGCCAGCTGCTCCCCCGTCTTTGAATCTTTCCTCTCTTTAATTCGTACTGTGGTGTCCTGCAGAAGCGATACGCCACCACCTATCCATGTTACCGTTGTCTGAGTTACTTCAACGACGATTTCCTCGAGTTTTCAAGTAAATTTCGCCGAGTGACGAGGCATTTGGCTACCTTAAGAGAGTCATAGTTACTGCTGCCAGCTGCTCGACCTACTTTCTTTCTTTCCACTCTTTAATTATTACTGTGGTCAGTCCTGCAGGAGCAATATGCCACTACATGTAAACCTTAACGTTGTCTGAGCTACCTTAACGAAAATATCCTCGAGTTTTCAAAAAAAATTTTAAATGGTGACGAGGCATTTGGCTACCTTAAGGGAGTTATAGTACCCCTGCCTGCTGCTCCCACATTTCTAAGCCCTTTCTCTCTATCATTCTTGCTATGGCTGTCCTACAGAACCGATGTGCCACTATATGTCCACGTCAACGTCGTCTCTGTTACTCCCACTACGAGTCTCTAGAGTTAGCAAATGTACCTCGCCGGATGACGAGGTATTTGGCTGCCTTATAAGCGTCATAGTTACTGCAGCCAGCTGCTCCCCCTTCTTTGAATCTTTCCTCCCTTTAAATCGTACTGTGGTCAGTCCTGCAGAAGCGATACGCCACCACCTGTCCATGTTACCGTTGTCTGAGTTACCTCAACAACGATTTCCTCGAGTTTTCAAATAAATTTCGCCGAGTGACGAGGCATTTGGCTACCTTAAGAGAGTCATAGTTACTGTTGCCAGCTGCTCGACCTACCTACTTTCTTTCCACTCTTTAATTATTACTGTGGTCAGTCCTGCAGGAGCAATATGCCACTACATGTAAACCTTAACGTTGTCTGAGCTACCTTATCGAAGATATCCTCGAGTTTTCAACAAAAATTTTACATGGTGACAATTCATTTGGCTACCTTAAGAGAGTCATAGTACTCCTGCCTGCTGCTCCCACTTTTCTAAGCCCATTCTCTCTATCATTCTTGCTATGGCCTGTCCTACGGAACCGATGTGCCACTATATGTCCACGTTAACGTCGTCTCTGTTACTCCCACTACGAGTCTCTCGAGTTAGCAAATGTACCTCGCCGGATGACGGGGCATTTGGCTACCTTAAGAGCGTCATAGTTACTGCAGCCAGCTGCTCCCCCTTCTTTGAATGTTTCCTGTCTTTAATGCGTACTGTGGGCAATCCTGCAGAAGCGATATGCCACCACCTGTCCATGTTACCGTTGTCTGAGTAACCTCAACAACGATTTCCTCGAGTTTTCAAATAAATTTCGCCGAGTGACGAGGCATTTGGCTACCTTAAGAGAGTCATAGTTACTGTTGCCAGCTGCTCGACCTACTTTCTTTCTTTCCACTCTTTAATTATTACTGTGGTCAGTCCTGCAGGAGCAATAAGCCACTACATGTAAACCTTAACGTTGTCTGAGCTACCTTACCGAAGATATCCTCGAGTTTTCAAAAAAAAATGTCACATGTTGACGAAACATTTAACTACCTTAAGAGAGTCATAGTACTCCTGCCTGCTGCTCCCACTTTTCTAAGCCCATTCTCTCTATCATTCTTGCTATGGCCTGTCCTACGGAACCGATGTGCCACTATATGTCCACGTTAACGTCGTCACTGTTATTCCCACTACGAGTCTCTCGAGTTAGCAAATGTACCTCGCCGGATGACGAGCCATTTGACTACCTTAAGAGAGTCATAGTTACTGCAGCCAGCTGCTCCCCCGTCTTTGAATCTTTCCTCTCTTTAATTCGTACTGTGGTGTCCTGCAGAAGCGATACGCCACCACCTATCCATGTTACCGTTGTCTGAGTTACTTCAACGACGATTTCCTCGAGTTTTCAAATAAATTTCGCCGAGTGACGAGGCATTTGGCTACCTTAAGAGAGTCATAGTTACTGCTGCCAGCTGCTCGACCTACTTTCTTTCTTTCCACTCTTTAATTATTACTGTGGTCAGTCCTGCAGGAGCAATATGCCACTACATGTAAACCTTAACGTTGTCTGAGCTACCTTAACGAAAATATCCTCGAGTTTTCAAAAAAAATTTTAAATGTTGACGAGGCATTTGGCTACCTTAAGGAAGTTATAGTACCCCTGCCTGCTGCTCCCACTTTTCTAAGCCCTTTCTCTCTATCATTCTTGCTATGGCTGTCCTACAGAACCGATGTGCCACTATATGTCCACGTCAACGTCGTCTCTGTTACTCCCACTACGAGTCTCTAGAGTTAGCAAATGTACCTCGCCGGATGACGAGGTATTTGGCTGCCTTATAAGCGTCATAGTTACTGCAGCCAGCTGCTCCCCCTTCTTTGAATCTTTCCTCCCTTTAAATCGTACTGTGGTCAGTCCTGCAGAAGCGATACGCCACCACCTGTCCATGTTACCGTTGTCTGAGTTACCTCAACAACGATTTCCTCGAGTTTTCAAATAAATTTCGCCGAGTGACGAGGCATTTGGCTACCTTAAGAGAGTCATAGTTACTGTTGCCAGCTGCTCGACCTACCTTCTTTCTTTCCACTCTTTAATTATTACTGTGGTCAGTCCTGCAGGAGCAATATGCCACTACATGTATACCTTAACGTTGTCTCAGCTACCTTATCGAAGAAATTCTCGAGTTTTCAAAAAAAATTTCACATGGTGACGGGGCATTTGGCTACCTTAAGAGAGTCATAGTACCCCTGCCTGCTGCTCCCACTTTTTTAAGCCCTTTCTCTCTATCATTCTTGCTATGGCTGTCCTACAGAACCGATGTGCCACTATATGTCCACGTCAACGTCGTCTCTGTTACTCCCACTACGAGTCTCTCGAGTTAGCAAATGTACCTCGCCGGATGACGAGGCATTTGGCTACCTTATAAGCGTCATAGTTACTGCAGCCAGCTGCTCCCCCTTCTTTGAATCTTTCCTCCCTTTAAATCGTACTGTGGTCAGTCCTGCAGAAGCGATATGCCACCACCTGTCCATGTTACCGTTGTCTGAGTTACCTCAACAACGATTTCCTCGAGTTTTCAAATAAATTTCGCCGAGTGACGAGGCATTTGGCTACCTTAAGAGAGTCATAGTTACTGTTGCCAGCTGCTCGACCTACCTACTTTCTTTCCACTCTTTAATTATTACTGTGGTCAGTCCTGCAGGAGCAATATGCCACTACATGTAAACCTTAACGTTGTCTGAGCTACCTTATCGAAGATATCCTCGAGTTTTCAACAAAAATTTTACATGGTGACAATTCATTTGGCTACCTTAAGAGAGTCATAGTACTCCTGCCTGCTGCTCCCACTTTTCTAAGCCCATTCTCTCTATCATTCTTGCTATGGCCTGTCCTACGGAACCGATGTGCCACTATATGTCCACGTTAACGTCGTCTCTGTTACTCCCACTACGAGTCTCTCGAGTTAGCAAATGTACCTCGCCGGATGACGGGGCATTTGGCTACCTTAAGAGCGTCATAGTTACTGCAGCCAGCTGCTCCCCCTTCTTTGAATGTTTCCTGTCTTTAATGCGTACTGTGGGCAATCCTGCAGAAGCGATATGCCACCACCTGTCCATGTTACCGTTGTCTGAGTAACCTCAACAACGATTTCCTCGAGTTTTCAAATAAATTTCGCCGAGTGACGAGGCATTTGGCTACCTTAAGAGAGTCATAGTTACTGTTGCCAGCTGCTCGACCTACTTTCTTTCTTTCCACTCTTTAATTATTACTGTGGTCAGTCCTGCAGGAGCAATAAGCCACTACATGTAAACCTTAACGTTGTCTGAGCTACCTTACCGAAGATATCCTCGAGTTTTCAAAAAAAAATGTCACATGTTGACGAAACATTTAACTACCTTAAGAGAGTCATAGTACTCCTGCCTGCTGCTCCCACTTTTCTATGCCCATTCTCTCTATCATTCTTGCTATGGCCTGTCCTACGGAACCGATGTGCCACTATATGTCCACGTTAACGTCGTCACTGTTATTCCCACTACGAGTCTCTCGAGTTAGCAAATGTACCTCGCCGGATGACGAGCCATTTGACTACCTTAAGAGAGTCATAGTTACTGCAGCCAGCTGCTCCCCCGTCTTTGAATCTTTCCTCTCTTTAATTCGTACTGTGGTGTCCTGCAGAAGCGATACGCCACCACCTATCCATGTTACCGTTGTCTGAGTTACTTCAACGACGATTTCCTCGAGTTTTCAAATAAATTTCGCCGAGTGACGAGGCATTTGGCTACCTTAAGAGAGTCATAGTTACTGCTGCCAGCTGCTCGACCTACTTTCTTTCTTTCCACTCTTTAATTATTACTGTGGTCAGTCCTGCAGGAGCAATATGCCACTACATGTAAACCTTAACGTTGTCTGAGCTACCTTAACGAAAATATCCTCGAGTTTTCAAAAAAAATTTTAAATGGTGACGAGGCATTTGGCTACCTTAAGGAAGTTATAGTACCCCTGCCTGCTGCTCCCACTTTTCTAAGCCCTTTCTCTCTATCATTCTTGCTATGGCTGTCCTACAGAACCGATGTGCCACTATATGTCCACGTCAACGTCGTCTCTGTTACTCCCACTACGAGTCTCTAGAGTTAGCAAATGTACCTCGCCGGATGACGAGGTATTTGGCTGCCTTATAAGCGTCATAGTTACTGCAGCCAGCTGCTCCCCCTTCTTTGAATCTTTCCTCCCTTTAAATCGTACTGTGGTCAGTCCTGCAGAGGCGATACGCCACCACCTGTCCATGTTACCGTTGTCTGAGTAACCTCAACAACGATTTCCTCGAGTTTTCAAATAAATTTCGCCGAGTGACGAGGCATTTGGCTACCTTAAGAGAGTCATAGTTACTGTTGCCAGCTGCTCGACCTACTTTCTTTCTTTCCACTCTTTAATTATTACTGTGGTCAGTCCTGCAGGAGCAATAAGCCACTACATGTAAACCTTAACGTTGTCTGAGCTACCTTACCGAAGATATCCTCGAGTTTTCAAAAAAAAATGTCACATGTTGACGAAACATTTAACTACCTTAAGAGAGTCATAGTACTCCTGCCTGCTGCTCCCACTTTTCTAAGCCCATTCTCTCTATCATTCTTGCTATGGCCTGTCCTACGGAACCGATGTGCCACTATATGTCCACGTTAACGTCGTCACTGTTATTCCCACTACGAGTCTCTCGAGTTAGCAAATGTACCTCGCCGGATGACGAGCCATTTGACTACCTTAAGAGAGTCATAGTTACTGCAGCCAGCTGCTCCCCCGTCTTTGAATCTTTCCTCTCTTTAATTCGTACTGTGGTGTCCTGCAGAAGCGATACGCCACCACCTATCCATGTTACCGTTGTCTGAGTTACTTCAACGACGATTTCCTCGAGTTTTCAAATAAATTTCGCCGAGTGACGAGGCATTTGGCTACCTTAAGAGAGTCATAGTTACTGCTGCCAGCTGCTCGACCTACTTTCTTTCTTTCCACTCTTTAATTATTACTGTGGTCAGTCCTGCAGGAGCAATATGCCACTACATGTAAACCTTAACGTTGTCTGAGCTACCTTAACGAAAATATCCTCGAGTTTTCAAAAAAAATTTTAAATGGTGACGAGGCATTTGGCTACCTTAAGGAAGTTATAGTACCCCTGCCTGCTGCTCCCACTTTTCTAAGCCCTTTCTCTCTATCATTCTTGCTATGGCTGTCCTACAGAACCGATGTGCCACTATATGTCCACGTCAACGTCGTCTCTGTTACTCCCACTACGAGTCTCTAGAGTTAGCAAATGTACCTCGCCGGATGACGAGGTATTTGGCTGCCTTATAAGCGTCATAGTTACTGCAGCCAGCTGCTCCCCCTTCTTTGAATCTTTCCTCCCTTTAAATCGTACTGTCGTCAGTCCTGCAGAAGCGATACGCCACCACCTGTCCATGTTACCGTTGTCTGAGTTACCTCAACAACGATTTCCTCGAGTTTTCAAATAAATTTCGCCGAGTGACGAGGCATTTGGCTACCTTAAGAGAGTCATAGTTACTGTTGCCAGCTGCTCGACCTACCTTCTTTCTTTCCACTCTTTAATTATTACTGTGGTCAGTCCTGCAGGAGCAATATGCCACTACATGTATACCTTAACGTTGTCTCAGCTACCTTATCGAAGAAATTCTCGAGTTTTCAAAAAAAATTTCACATGGTGACGGGGCATTTGGCTACCTTAAGAGAGTCATAGTACCCCTGCCTGCTGCTCCCACTTTTTTAAGCCCTTTCTCTCTATCATTCTTGCTATGGCTGTCCTACAGAACCGATGTGCCACTATATGTCCACGTCAACGTCGTCTCTGTTACTCCCACTACGAGTCTCTCGAGTTAGCAAATGTACCTCGCCGGATGACGAGGCATTTGGCTACCTTATAAGCGTCATAGTTACTGCAGCCAGCTGCTCCCCCTTCTTTGAATCTTTCCTCCCTTTAAATCGTACTGTGGTCAGTCCTGCAGAAGCGATATGCCACCACCTGTCCATGTTACCGTTGTCTGAGTTACCTCAACAACGATTTCCTCGAGTTTTCAAATAAATTTCGCCGAGTGACGAGGCATTTGGCTACCTTAAGAGAGTCATAGTTACTGTTGCCAGCTGCTCGACCTACCTACTTTCTTTCCACTCTTTAATTATTACTGTGGTCAGTCCTGCAGGAGCAATATGCCACTACATGTAAACCTTAACGTTGTCTGAGCTACCTTATCGAAGATATCCTCGAGTTTTCAACAAAAATTTTACATGGTGACAATTCATTTGGCTACCTTAAGAGAGTCATAGTACTCCTGCCTGCTGCTCCCACTTTTCTAAGCCCATTCTCTCTATCATTCTTGCTATGGCCTGTCCTACGGAACCGATGTGCCACTATATGTCCACGTTAACGTCGTCTCTGTTACTCCCACTACGAGTCTCTCGAGTTAGCAAATGTACCTCGCCGGATGACGGGGCATTTGGCTACCTTAAGAGCGTCATAGTTACTGCAGCCAGCTGCTCCCCCTTCTTTGAATGTTTCCTGTCTTTAATGCGTACTGTGGGCAATCCTGCAGAAGCGATATGCCACCACCTGTCCATGTTACCGTTGTCTGAGTAACCTCAACAACGATTTCCTCGAGTTTTCAAATAAATTTCGCCGAGTGACGAGGCATTTGGCTACCTTAAGAGAGTCATAGTTACTGTTGCCAGCTGCTCGACCTACTTTCTTTCTTTCCACTCTTTAATTATTACTGTGGTCAGTCCTGCAGGAGCAATAAGCCACTACATGTAAACCTTAACGTTGTCTGAGCTACCTTACCGAAGATATCCTCGAGTTTTCAAAAAAAAATGTCACATGTTGACGAAACATTTAACTACCTTAAGAGAGTCATAGTACTCCTGCCTGCTGCTCCCACTTTTCTATGCCCATTCTCTCTATCATTCTTGCTATGGCCTGTCCTACGGAACCGATGTGCCACTATATGTCCACGTTAACGTCGTCACTGTTATTCCCACTACGAGTCTCTCGAGTTAGCAAATGTACCTCGCCGGATGACGAGCCATTTGACTACCTTAAGAGAGTCATAGTTACTGCAGCCAGCTGCTCCCCCGTCTTTGAATCTTTCCTCTCTTTAATTCGTACTGTGGTGTCCTGCAGAAGCGATACGCCACCACCTATCCATGTTACCGTTGTCTGAGTTACTTCAACGACGATTTCCTCGAGTTTTCAAATAAATTTCGCCGAGTGACGAGGCATTTGGCTACCTTAAGAGAGTCATAGTTACTGCTGCCAGCTGCTCGACCTACTTTCTTTCTTTCCACTCTTTAATTATTACTGTGGTCAGTCCTGCAGGAGCAATATGCCACTACATGTAAACCTTAACGTTGTCTGAGCTACCTTAACGAAAATATCCTCGAGTTTTCAAAAAAAATTTTAAATGGTGACGAGGCATTTGGCTACCTTAAGGAAGTTATAGTACCCCTGCCTGCTGCTCCCACTTTTCTAAGCCCTTTCTCTCTATCATTCTTGCTATGGCTGTCCTACAGAACCGATGTGCCACTATATGTCCACGTCAACGTCGTCTCTGTTACTCCCACTACGAGTCTCTAGAGTTAGCAAATGTACCTCGCCGGATGACGAGGTATTTGGCTGCCTTATAAGCGTCATAGTTACTGCAGCCAGCTGCTCCCCCTTCTTTGAATCTTTCCTCCCTTTAAATCGTACTGTGGTCAGTCCTGCAGAAGCGATACGCCACCACCTGTCCATGTTACCGTTGTCTGAGTAACCTCAACAACGATTTCCTCGAGTTTTCAAATAAATTTCGCCGAGTGACGAGGCATTTGGCTACCTTAAGAGAGTCATAGTTACTGTTGCCAGCTGCTCGACCTACTTTCTTTCTTTCCACTCTTTAATTATTACTGTGGTCAGTCCTGCAGGAGCAATAAGCCACTACATGTAAACCTTAACGTTGTCTGAGCTACCTTACCGAAGATATCCTCGAGTTTTCAAAAAAAAATGTCACATGTTGACGAAACATTTAACTACCTTAAGAGAGTCATAGTACTCCTGCCTGCTGCTATCACTTTTCTAAGCCCATTCTCTCTATCATTCTTGCTATGGCCTGTCCTACGGAACCGATGTGCCACTATATGTCCACGTTAACGTCGTCACTGTTATTCCCACTACGAGTCTCTCGAGTTAGCAAATGTACCTCGCCGGATGACGAGCCATTTGACTACCTTAAGAGAGTCATAGTTACTGCAGCCAGCTGCTCCCCCGTCTTTGAATCTTTCCTCTCTTTAATTCGTACTGTGGTGTCCTGCAGAAGCGATACGCCACCACCTATCCATGTTACCGTTGTCTGAGTTACTTCAACGACGATTTCCTCGAGTTTTCAAATAAATTTCGCCGAGTGACGAGGCATTTGGCTACCTTAAGAGAGTCATAGTTACTGCTGCCAGCTGCTCGACCTACTTTCTTTCTTTCCACTCTTTAATTATTACTGTGGTCAGTCCTGCAGGAGCAATATGCCACTACATGTAAACCTTAACGTTGTCTGAGCTACCTTAACGAAAATATCCTCGAGTTTTCAAAAAAAATTTTAAATGGTGACGAGGCATTTGGCTACCTTAAGGAAGTTATAGTACCCCTGCCTGCTGCTCCCACTTTTCTAAGCCCTTTCTCTCTATCATTCTTGCTATGGCTGTCCTACAGAACCGATGTGCCACTATATGTCCACGTCAACGTCGTCTCTGTTACTCCCACTACGAGTCTCTAGAGTTAGCAAATGTACCTCGCCGGATGACGAGGTATTTGGCTGCCTTATAAGCGTCATAGTTACTGCAGCCAGCTGCTCCCCCTTCTTTGAATCTTTCCTCCCTTTAAATCGTACTGTGGTCAGTCCTGCAGAAGCGATACGCCACCACCTGTCCATGTTACCGTTGTCTGAGTTACCTCAACAACGATTTCCTCGAGTTTTCAAATAAATTTCGCTGAGTGACGAGGCATTTGGCTACCTTAAGAGAGTCATAGTTACTGTTGCCAGCTGCTCGACCTACCTTCTTTCTTTCCACTCTTTAATTATTACTGTGGTCAGTCCTGCAGGAGCAATATGCCACTACATGTATACCTTAACGTTGTCTCAGCTACCTTATCGAAGAAATTCTCGAGTTTTCAAAAAAAATTTCACATGGTGACGGGGCATTTGGCTACCTTAAGAGAGTCATAGTACCCCTGCCTGCTGCTCCCACTTTTTTAAGCCCTTTCTCTCTATCATTCTTGCTATGGCTGTCCTACAGAACCGATGTGCCACTATATGTCCACGTCAACGTCGTCTCTGTTACTCCCACTACGAGTCTCTCGAGTTAGCAAATGTACCTCGCCGGATGACGAGGCATTTGGCTACCTTATAAGCGTCATAGTTACTGCAGCCAGCTGCTCCCCCTTCTTTGAATCTTTCCTCCCTTTAAATCGTACTGTGGTCAGTCCTGCAGAAGCGATATGCCACCACCTGTCCATGTTACCGTTGTCTGAGTTACCTCAACAACGATTTCCTCGAGTTTTCAAATAAATTTCGCCGAGTGACGAGGCATTTGGCTACCTTAAGAGAGTCATAGTTACTGTTGCCAGCTGCTCGACCTACCTACTTTCTTTCCACTCTTTAATTATTACTGTGGTCAGTCCTGCAGGAGCAATATGCCACTACATGTAAACCTTAACGTTGTCTGAGCTACCTTATCGAAGATATCCTCGAGTTTTCAACAAAAATTTTACATGGTGACAATTCATTTGGCTACCTTAAGAGAGTCATAGTACTCCTGCCTGCTGCTCCCACTTTTCTAAGCCCATTCTCTCTATCATTCTTGCTATGGCCTGTCCTACGGAACCGATGTGCCACTATATGTCCACGTTAACGTCGTCTCTGTTACTCCCACTACGAGTCTCTCTAGTTAGCAAATGTACCTCGCCGGATGACGGGGCATTTGGCTACCTTAAGAGCGTCATAGTTACTGCAGCCAGCTGCTCCCCCTTCTTTGAATGTTTCCTGTCTTTAATGCGTACTGTGGGCAATCCTGCAGAAGCGATATGCCACCACCTGTCCATGTTACCGTTGTCTGAGTAACCTCAACAACGATTTCCTCGAGTTTTCAAATAAATTTCGCCGAGTGACGAGGCATTTGGCTACCTTAAGAGAGTCATAGTTACTGTTGCCAGCTGCTCGACCTACTTTCTTTCTTTCCACTCTTTAATTATTACTGTGGTCAGTCCTGCAGGAGCAATAAGCCACTACATGTAAACCTTAACGTTGTCTGAGCTACCTTACCGAAGATATCCTCGAGTTTTCAAAAAAAAATGTCACATGTTGACGAAACATTTAACTACCTTAAGAGAGTCATAGTACTCCTGCCTGCTGCTCCCACTTTTCTATGCCCATTCTCTCTATCATTCTTGCTATGGCCTGTCCTACGGAACCGATGTGCCACTATATGTCCACGTTAACGTCGTCACTGTTATTCCCACTACGAGTCTCTCGAGTTAGCAAATGTACCTCGCCGGATGACGAGCCATTTGACTACCTTAAGAGAGTCATAGTTACTGCAGCCAGCTGCTCCCCCGTCTTTGAATCTTTCCTCTCTTTAATTCGTACTGTGGTGTCCTGCAGAAGCGATACGCCACCACCTATCCATGTTACCGTTGTCTGAGTTACTTCAACGACGATTTCCTCGAGTTTTCAAATAAATTTCGCCGAGTGACGAGGCATTTGGCTACCTTAAGAGAGTCATAGTTACTGCTGCCAGCTGCTCGACCTACTTTCTTTCTTTCCACTCTTTAATTATTACTGTGGTCAGTCCTGCAGGAGCAATATGCCACTACATGTAAACCTTAACGTTGTCTGAGCTACCTTAACGAAAATATCCTCGAGTTTTCAAAAAAAATTTTAAATGGTGACGAGGCATTTGGCTACCTTAAGGAAGTTATAGTACCCCTGCCTGCTGCTCCCACTTTTCTAAGCCCTTTCTCTCTATCATTCTTGCTATGGCTGTCCTACAGAACCGATGTGCCACTATATGTCCACGTCAACGTCGTCTCTGTTACTCCCACTACGAGTCTCTAGAGTTAGCAAATGTACCTCGCCGGATGACGAGGTATTTGGCTGCCTTATAAGCGTCATAGTTACTGCAGCCAGCTGCTCCCCCTTCTTTGAATCTTTCCTCCCTTTAAATCGTACTGTGGTCAGTCCTGCAGAAGCGATACGCCACCACCTGTCCATGTTACCGTTGTCTGAGTTACCTCAACAACGATTTCCTCGAGTTTTCAAATAAATTTCGCCGAGTGACGAGGCATTTGGCTACCTTAAGAGAGTCATAGTTACTGTTGCCAGCTGCTCGACCTACCTTCTTTCTTTCCACTCTTTAATTATTACTGTGGTCAGTCCTGCAGGAGCAATATGCCACTACATGTATACCTTAACGTTGTCTCAGCTACCTTATCGAAGAAATTCTCGAGTTTTCAAAAAAAATTTCACATGGTGACGGGGCATTTGGCTACCTTAAGAGAGTCATAGTACCCCTGCCTGCTGCTCCCACTTTTTTAAGCCCTTTCTCTCTATCATTCTTGCTATGGCTGTCCTACAGAACCGATGTGCCACTATATGTCCACGTCAACGTCGTCTCTGTTACTCCCACTACGAGTCTCTCGAGTTAGCAAATGTACCTCGCCGGATGACGAGGCATTTGGCTACCTTATAAGCGTCATAGTTACTGCAGCCAGCTGCTCCCCCTTCTTTGAATCTTTCCTCCCTTTAAATCGTACTGTGGTCAGTCCTGCAGAAGCGATATGCCACCACCTGTCCATGTTACCGTTGTCTGAGTTACCTCAACAACGATTTCCTCGAGTTTTCAAATAAATTTCGCCGAGTGACGAGGCATTTGGCTACCTTAAGAGAGTCATAGTTACTGTTGCCAGCTGCTCGACCTACCTACTTTCTTTCCACTCTTTAATTATTACTGTGGTCAGTCCTGCAGGAGCAATATGCCACTACATGTAAACCTTAACGTTGTCTGAGCTACCTTATCGAAGATATCCTCGAGTTTTCAACAAAAATTTTACATGGTGACAATTCATTTGGCTACCTTAAGAGAGTCATAGTACTCCTGCCTGCTGCTCCCACTTTTCTAAGCCCATTCTCTCTATCATTCTTGCTATGGCCTGTCCTACGGAACCGATGTGCCACTATATGTCCACGTTAACGTCGTCTCTGTTACTCCCACTACGAGTCTCTCGAGTTAGCAAATGTACCTCGCCGGATGACGGGGCATTTGGCTACCTTAAGAGCGTCATAGTTACTGCAGCCAGCTGCTCCCCCTTCTTTGAATGTTTCCTGTCTTTAATGCGTACTGTGGGCAATCCTGCAGAAGCGATATGCCACCACCTGTCCATGTTACCGTTGTCTGAGTAACCTCAACAACGATTTCCTCGAGTTTTCAAATAAATTTCGCCGAGTGACGAGGCATTTGGCTACCTTAAGAGAGTCATAGTTACTGTTGCCAGCTGCTCGACCTACTTTCTTTCTTTCCACTCTTTAATTATTACTGTGGTCAGTCCTGCAGGAGCAATAAGCCACTACATGTAAACCTTAACGTTGTCTGAGCTACCTTACCGAAGATATCCTCGAGTTTTCAAAAAAAAATGTCACATGTTGACGAAACATTTAACTACCTTAAGAGAGTCATAGTACTCCTGCCTGCTGCTCCCACTTTTCTATGCCCATTCTCTCTATCATTCTTGCTATGGCCTGTCCTACGGAACCGATGTGCCACTATATGTCCACGTTAACGTCGTCACTGTTATTCCCACTACGAGTCTCTCGAGTTAGCAAATGTACCTCGCCGGATGACGAGCCATTTGACTACCTTAAGAGAGTCATAGTTACTGCAGCCAGCTGCTCCCCCGTCTTTGAATCTTTCCTCTCTTTAATTCGTACTGTGGTGTCCTGCAGAAGCGATACGCCACCACCTATCCATGTTACCGTTGTCTGAGTTACTTCAACGACGATTTCCTCGAGTTTTCAAATAAATTTCGCCGAGTGACGAGGCATTTGGCTACCTTAAGAGAGTCATAGTTACTGCTGCCAGCTGCTCGACCTACTTTCTTTCTTTCCACTCTTTAATTATTACTGTGGTCAGTCCTGCAGGAGCAATATGCCACTACATGTAAACCTTAACGTTGTCTGAGCTACCTTAACGAAAATATCCTCGAGTTTTCAAAAAAAATTTTAAATGGTGACGAGGCATTTGGCTACCTTAAGGAAGTTATAGTACCCCTGCCTGCTGCTCCCACTTTTCTAAGCCCTTTCTCTCTATCATTCTTGCTATGGCTGTCCTACAGAACCGATGTGCCACTATATGTCCACGTCAACGTCGTCTCTGTTACTCCCACTACGAGTCTCTAGAGTTAGCAAATGTACCTCGCCGGATGACGAGGTATTTGGCTGCCTTATAAGCGTCATAGTTACTGCAGCCAGCTGCTCCCCCTTCTTTGAATCTTTCCTCCCTTTAAATCGTACTGTGGTCAGTCCTGCAGAAGCGATACGCCACCACCTGTCCATGTTACCGTTGTCTGAGTAACCTCAACAACGATTTCCTCGAGTTTTCAAATAAATTTCGCCGAGTGACGAGGCATTTGGCTACCTTAAGAGAGTCATAGTTACTGTTGCCAGCTGCTCGACCTACTTTCTTTCTTTCCACTCTTTAATTATTACTGTGGTCAGTCCTGCAGGAGCAATAAGCCACTACATGTAAACCTTAACGTTGTCTGAGCTACCTTACCGAAGATATCCTCGAGTTTTCAAAAAAAAATGTCACATGTTGACGAAACATTTAACTACCTTAAGAGAGTCATAGTACTCCTGCCTGCTGCTCCCACTTTTCTAAGCCCATTCTCTCTATCATTCTTGCTATGGCCTGTCCTACGGAACCGATGTGCCACTATATGTCCACGTTAACGTCGTCACTGTTATTCCCACTACGAGTCTCTCGAGTTAGCAAATGTACCTCGCCGGATGACGAGCCATTTGACTACCTTAAGAGAGTCATAGTTACTGCAGCCAGCTGCTCCCCCGTCTTTGAATCTTTCCTCTCTTTAATTCGTACTGTGGTGTCCTGCAGAAGCGATACGCCACCACCTATAAATGTTACCGTTGTCTGAGTTACTTCAACGACGATTTCCTCGAGTTTTCAAATAAATTTCGCCGAGTGACGAGGCATTTGGCTACCTTAAGAGAGTCATAGTTACTGCTGCCAGCTGCTCGACCTACTTTCTTCCTTTCCACTCTTTAATTATTACTGTGGTCAGTCCTGCAGGAGCAATATGCCACTACATGTAAACCTTAACGTTGTCTGAGCTACCTTAACGAAAATATCCTCGAGTTTTCAAAACAAATTTTAAATGGTGACGAGGCATTTGGCTACCTTAAGGAAGTTATAGTACCCCTGCCTGCTGCTCCCACTTTTCTAAGCCCTTTCTCTCTATCATTCTTGCTATGGCTGTCCTACAGAACCGATGTGCCACTATATGTCCACGTCAACGTCGTCTCTGTTACTCCCACTACGAGTCTCTAGAGTTAGCAAATGTACCTCGCCGGATGACGAGGTATTTGGCTGCCTTATAAGCGTCATAGTTACTGCAGCCAGCTGCTCCCCCTTCTTTGAATCTTTCCTCCCTTTAAATCGTACTGTGGTCAGTCCTGCAGAAGCGATACGCCACCACCTGTCCATGTTACCGTTGTCTGAGTTACCTCAACAACGATTTCCTCGAGTTTTCAAATAAATTTCGCCGAGTGACGAGGCATTTGGCTACCTTAAGAGAGTCATAGTTACTGTTGCCAGCTGCTCGACCTACCTTCTTTCTTTCCACTCTTTAATTATTACTGTGGTCAGTCCTGCAGGAGCAATATGCCACTACATGTATACCTTAACGTTGTCTCAGCTACCTTATCGAAGAAATTCTCGAGTTTTCAAAAAAAATTTCACATGGTGACGGGGCATTTGGCTACCTTAAGAGAGTCATAGTACCCCTGCCTGCTGCTCCCACTTTTTTAAGCCCTTTCTCTCTATCATTCTTGCTATGGCTGTCCTACAGAACCGATGTGCCACTATATGTCCACGTCAACGTCGTCTCTGTTACTCCCACTACGAGTCTCTCGAGTTAGCAAATGTACCTCGCCGGATGACGAGGCATTTGGCTACCTTATAAGCGTCATAGTTACTGCAGCCAGCTGCTCCCCCTTCTTTGAATCTTTCCTCCCTTTAAATCGTACTGTGGTCAGTCCTGCAGAAGCGATATGCCACCACCTGTCCATGTTACCGTTGTCTGAGTTACCTCAACAACGATTTCCTCGAGTTTTCAAATAAATTTCGCCGAGTGACGAGGCATTTGGCTACCTTAAGAGAGTCATAGTTACTGTTGCCAGCTGCTCGACCTACCTACTTTCTTTCCACTCTTTAATTATTACTGTGGTCAGTCCTGCAGGAGCAATATGCCACTACATGTAAACCTTAACGTTGTCTGAGCTACCTTATCGAAGATATCCTCGAGTTTTCAACAAAAATTTTACGTGGTGACAATTCATTTGGCTACCTTAAGAGAGTCATAGTACTCCTGCCTGCTGCTCCCACTTTTCTAAGCCCATTCTCTCTATCATTCTTGCTATGGCCTGTCCTACGGAACCGATGTGCCACTATATGTCCACGTTAACGTCGTCTCTGTTACTCCCACTACGAGTCTCTCGAGTTAGCAAATGTACCTCGCCGGATGACGGGGCATTTGGCTACCTTAAGAGCGTCATAGTTACTGCAGCCAGCTGCTCCCCCTTCTTTGAATGTTTCCTGTCTTTAATGCGTACTGTGGGCAATCCTGCAGAAGCGATATGCCACCACCTGTCCATGTTACCGTTGTCTGAGTAACCTCAACAACGATTTCCTCGAGTTTTCAAATAAATTTCGCCGAGTGACGAGGCATTTGGCTACCTTAAGAGAGTCATAGTTACTGTTGCCAGCTGCTCGACCTACTTTCTTTCTTTCCACTCTTTAATTATTACTGTGGTCAGTCCTGCAGGAGCAATAAGCCACTACATGTAAACCTTAACGTTGTCTGAGCTACCTTACCGAAGATATCCTCGAGTTTTCAAAAAAAAATGTCACATGTTGACGAAACATTTAACTACCTTAAGAGAGTCATAGTACTCCTGCCTGCTGCTCCCACTTTTCTATGCCCATTCTCTCTATCATTCTTGCTATGGCCTGTCCTACGGAACCGATGTGCCACTATATGTCCACGTTAACGTCGTCACTGTTATTCCCACTACGAGTCTCTCGAGTTAGCAAATGTACCTCGCCGGATGACGAGCCATTTGACTACCTTAAGAGAGTCATAGTTACTGCAGCCAGCTGCTCCCCCGTCTTTGAATCTTTCCTCTCTTTAATTCGTACTGTGGTGTCCTGCAGAAGCGATACGCCACCACCTATCCATGTTACCGTTGTCTGAGTTACTTCAACGACGATTTCCTCGAGTTTTCAAATAAATTTCGCCGAGTGACGAGGCATTTGGCTACCTTAAGAGAGTCATAGTTACTGCTGCCAGCTGCTCGACCTACTTTCTTTCTTTCCACTCTTTAATTATTACTGTGGTCAGTCCTGCAGGAGCAATATGCCACTACATGTAAACCTTAACGTTGTCTGAGCTACCTTAACGAAAATATCCTCGAGTTTTCAAAAAAAATTTTAAATGGTGACGAGGCATTTGGCTACCTTAAGGAAGTTATAGTACCCCTGCCTGCTGCTCCCACTTTTCTAAGCCCTTTCTCTCTATCATTCTTGCTATGGCTGTCCTACAGAACCGATGTGCCACTATATGTCCACGTCAACGTCGTCTCTGTTACTCCCACTACGAGTCTCTCGAGTTAGCAAATGTACCTCGCCGGATGACGAGGCATTTGGCTACCTTATAAGCGTCATAGTTACTGCAGCCAGCTGCTCCCCCTTCTTTGAATCTTTCCTCCCTTTAAATCGTACTGTGGTCAGTCCTGCAGAAGCGATATGCCACCACCTGTCCATGTTACCGTTGTCTGAGTTACCTCAACAACGATTTCCTCGAGTTTCCAAATAAATTTCGCCGAGTGACGAGGCATTTGGCTACCTTAAGAGAGTCATAGTTACTGTTGCCAGCTGCTCGACCTACTTTCTTTCTTTCCACTCTTTAATTATTACTGTGGTCAGTCCTGCAGGAGCAATAAGCCACTACATGTAAACCTTAACGTTGTCTGAGCTACCTTACCGAAGATATCCTCGAGTTTTCAAAAAAAAATGTCACATGTTGACGAAACATTTAACTACCTTAAGAGAGTCATAGTACTCCTGCCTGCTGCTCCCACTTTTCTAAGCCCATTCTCTCTATCATTCTTGCTATGGCCTGTCCTACGGAACCGATGTGCCACTATATGTCCACGTTAACGTCGTCACTGTTATTCCCACTACGAGTCTCTCGAGTTAGCAAATGTACCTCGCCGGATGACGAGCCATTTGACTACCTTAAGAGAGTCATAGTTACTGCAGCCAGCTGCTCCCCCGTCTTTGAATCTTTCCTCTCTTTAATTCGTACTGTGGTGTCCTGCAGAAGCGATACGCCACCACCTATCCATGTTACCGTTGTCTGAGTTACTTCAACAACGATTTCCTCGAGTTTTCAAATAAATTTCGCCGAGTGACGAGGCATTTGGCTACCTTAAGAGAGTCATAGTTACTGCTGCCAGCTGCTCGACCTACTTTCTTTCTTTCCACTCTTTAATTATTACTGTGGTCAGTCCTGCAGGAGCAATATGTCACTACATGTATACCTTAACGTTGTCTGAGCTACCTTATCGAAGATATCCTCGAGTTTTCAACAAAAATTTTACATGGTGACAATTCATTTGGCTACCTTAAGAGAGTCATAGTACTCCTGCCTGCTGCTCCCACTTTTCTAAGCCCATTCTCTCTATCATTCTTGCTATGGCCTGTCCTACGGAACCGATGTGCCACTATATGTCCACGTTAACGTCGTCTCTGTTACTCCCACTACGAGTCTCTCGAGTTAGCAAATGTACCTCGCCGGATGACGGGGCATTTGGCTACCTTAAGAGCGTCATAGTTACTGCAGCCAGCTGCTCCCCCTTCTTTGAATGTTTCCTGTCTTTAATGCGTACTGTGGGCAATCCTGCAGAAGCGATATGCCACCACCTGTCCATGTTACCGTTGTCTGAGTAACCTCAACAACGATTTCCTCGAGTTTTCAAATAAATTTCGCCGAGTGACGAGGCATTTGGCTACCTTAAGAGAGTCATAGTTACTGTTGCCAGCTGCTCGACCTACTTTCTTTCTTTCCACTCTTTAATTATTACTGTGGTCAGTCCTGCAGGAGCAATAAGCCACTACATGTAAACCTTAACGTTGTCTGAGCTACCTTACCGAAGATATCCTCGAGTTTTCAAAAAAAAATGTCACATGTTGACGAAACATTTAACTACCTTAAGAGAGTCATAGTACTCCTGCCTGCTGCTCCCACTTTTCTAAGCCCATTCTCTCTATCATTCTTGCTATGGCGTGTCCTACGGAACCGATGTGCCACTATATGTCCACGTTAACGTCGTCACTGTTATTCCCACTACGAGTCTCTCGAGTTAGCAAATGTACCTCGCCGGATGACGAGCCATTTGACTACCTTAAGAGAGTCATAGTTACTGCAGCCAGCTGCTCCCCCGTCTTTGAATCTTTCCTCTCTTTAATTCGTACTGTGGTGTCCTGCAGAAGCGATACGCCACCACCTATCCATGTTACCGTTGTCTGAGTTCCTTCAACGACGATTTCCTCGAGTTTTCAAATAAATTTCGCCGAGTGACGAGGCATTTGACTACCTTAAAAGAGTCATAGTTACTGCTGCCAGCTGCTCGACCTACTTTCTTTCTTTCCACTCTTTAATTATTACTGTGGTCAGTCCTGCAGGAGCAATATGCCACTACATGTAAACCTTAACGTTGTCTGAGCTACCTTAACGAAAATATCCTCGAGTTTTCAAAAAAAATTTTAAATGGTGACGAGGCATTTGGCTACCTTAAGGGAGTTATAGTACCCCTGCCGGCTGCTCCCACTTTTCTAAGCCCTTTCTCTCTATCATTCTTGCTATGGCTGTCCTACAGAACCGATGTGCCACTATATGTCCACGTCAACGTCGTCTCTGTTACTCCCACTACGAGTCTCTAGAGTTAGCAAATGTACCTCGCCGGATGACGAGGTATTTGGCTGCCTTATAAGCGTCATAGTTACTGCAGCCAGCTGCTCCCCCTTCTTTGAATCTTTCCTCCCTTTAAATCGTACTGTGGTCAGCCCTGCAGAAGCGATACGCCACCACCTGTCCATGTTACCGTTGTCTGAGTTACCTCAACAACGATTTCCTCGAGTTTTCAAATAAATTTCGCCGAGTGACGAGGCATTTGGCTACCTTAAGAGAGTCATAGTTACTGTTGCCAGCTGCTCGACCTACCTTCTTTCTTTCCACTCTTTAATTATTACTGTGGTCAGTCCTGCAGGAGCAATATGCCACTACATGTATACCTTAACGTTGTCTCAGCTACCTTATCGAAGAAATTCTCGAGTTTTCAAAAAAAATTTCACATGGTGACGGGGCATTTGGCTACCTTAAGAGAGTCATAGTACCCCTGCCTGCTGCTCCCACTTTTCTAAGCCCTTTCTCTCTATCATTCTTGCTATGGCTGTCCTACAGAACCGATGTGCCACTATATGTCCACGTCAACGTCGTCTCTGTTACTCCCGCTACGAGTCTCTCGAGTTAGCAAATGTACCTCGCCGGATGACCAGGCATTTGGCTACCTTATAAGCGTCATAGTTACTGCAGCCAGCTGCTCCCCCTTCTTTGAATCTTTCCTCCCTTTAAATCGTACTGTGGTCAGTCCTGCAGAAGCGATATGCCACCACCTGTCCATGTTACCGTTGTCTGAGTTACCTCAACAACGATTTCCTCGAGTTTTCAAATAAATTTCGCCGAGTGACGAGGCATTTGGCTACCTTAAGAGAGTCATAGTTACTGTTGCCAGCTGCTCGACCTACTTTCTTTCTTTCCACTCTTTAATTATTACTGTGGTCAGTCCTGCAGGAGCAATAAGCCACTACATGTAAACCTTAACGTTGTCTGAGCTACCTTACCGAAGATATCCTCGAGTTTTCAAAAAAAAATGTCGCATGTTGACGAAACATTTAACTACCTTAAGAGAGTCATAGTACTCCTGCCTGCTGCTCCCACTTTTCTAAGCCCATTCTCTCTATCATTCTTGCTATGGCCTGTCCTACGGAACCGATGTGCCACTATATGTCCACGTTAACGTCGTCACTGTTATTCCCACTACGAGTCTCTCGAGTTAGCAAATGTACCTCGCCGGATGACGAGCCATTTGACTACCTTAAGAGAGTCATAGTTACTGCAGCCAGCTGCTCCCCCGTCTTTGAATCTTTCCTCTCTTTAATTCGTACTGTGGTGTCCTGCAGAAGCGATACGCCACCACCTATCCATGTTACCGTTGTCTGAGTTACTTCAACAACGATTTCCTCGAGTTTTCAAATAAATTTCGCCGAGTGACGAGGCATTTGGCTACCTTAAGAGAGTCATAGTTACTGCTGCCAGCTGCTCGACCTACTTTCTTTCTTTCCACTCTTTAATTATTACTGTGGTCAGTCCTGCAGGAGCAATATGTCACTACATGTATACCTTAACGTTGTCTGAGCTACCTTATCGAAGATATCCTCGAGTTTTCAACAAAAATTTTACATGGTGACAATTCATTTGGCTACCTTAAGAGAGTCATAGTACTCCTGCCTGCTGCTCCCACTTTTCTAAGCCCATTCTCTCTATCATTCTTGCTATGGCCTGTCCTACGGAACCGATGTGCCACTATATGTCCACGTTAACGTCGTCTCTGTTACTCCCACTACGAGTCTCTCGAGTTAGCAAATGTACCTCGCCGGATGACGGGGCATTTGGCTACCTTAAGAGCGTCATAGTTACTGCAGCCAGCTGCTCCCCCTTCTTTGAATGTTTCCTGTCTTTAATGCGTACTGTGGGCAATCCTGCAGAAGCGATATGCCACCACCTGTCCATGTTACCGTTGTCTGAGTAACCTCAACAACGATTTCCTCGAGTTTTCAAATAAATTTCGCCGAGTGACGAGGCATTTGGCTACCTTAAGAGAGTCATAGTTACTGTTGCCAGCTGCTCGACCTACTTTCTTTCTTTCCACTCTTTAATTATTACTGTGGTCAGTCCTGCAGGAGCAATAAGCCACTACATGTAAACCTTAACGTTGTCTGAGCTACCTTACCGAAGATATCCTCGAGTTTTCAAAAAAAAATGTCACATGTTGACGAAACATTTAACTACCTTAAGAGAGTCATAGTACTCCTGCCTGCTGCTCCCACTTTTCTAAGCCCATTCTCTCTATCATTCTTGCTATGGCGTGTCCTACGGAACCGATGTGCCACTATATGTCCACGTTAACGTCGTCACTGTTATTCCCACTACGAGTCTCTCGAGTTAGCAAATGTACCTCGCCGGATGACGAGCCATTTGACTACCTTAAGAGAGTCATAGTTACTGCAGCCAGCTGCTCCCCCGTCTTTGAATCTTTCCTCTCTTTAATTCGTACTGTGGTGTCCTGCAGAAGCGATACGCCACCACCTATCCATGTTACCGTTGTCTGAGTTCCTTCAACGACGATTTCCTCGAGTTTTCAAATAAATTTCGCCGAGTGACGAGGCATTTGACTACCTTAAAAGAGTCATAGTTACTGCTGCCAGCTGCTCGACCTACTTTCTTTCTTTCCACTCTTTAATTATTACTGTGGTCAGTCCTGCAGGAGCAATATGCCACTACATGTAAACCTTAACGTGATCTGAGCTACCTTAACGAAAATATCCTCGAGTTTTCAAAAAAAATTTTAAATGGTGACGAGGCATTTGGCTACCTTAAGGGAGTTATAGTACCCCTGCCGGCTGCTCCCACTTTTCTAAGCCCTTTCTCTCTATCATTCTTGCTATGGCTGTCCTACAGAACCGATGTGCCACTATATGTCCACGTCAACGTCGTCTCTGTTACTCCCACTACGAGTCTCTAGAGTTAGCAAATGTACCTCGCCGGATGACGAGGTATTTGGCTGCCTTATAAGCGTCATAGTTACTGCAGCCAGCTGCTCCCCCTTCTTTGAATCTTTCCTCCCTTTAAATCGTACTGTGGTCAGCCCTGCAGAAGCGATACGCCACCACCTGTCCATGTTACCGTTGTCTGAGTTACCTCAACAACGATTTCCTCGAGTTTTCAAATAAATTTCGCCGAGTGACGAGGCATTTGGCTACCTTAAGAGAGTCATAGTTACTGTTGCCAGCTGCTCGACCTACCTTCTTTCTTTCCACTCTTTAATTATTACTGTGGTCAGTCCTGCAGGAGCAATATGCCACTACATGTATACCTTAACGTTGTCTCAGCTACCTTATCGAAGAAATTCTCGAGTTTTCAAAAAAAATTTCACATGGTGACGGGGCATTTGGCTACCTTAAGAGAGTCATAGTACCCCTGCCTGCTGCTCCCACTTTTCTAAGCCCTTTCTCTCTATCATTCTTGCTATGGCTGTCCTACAGAACCGATGTGCCACTATATGTCCACGTCAACGTCGTCTCTGTTACTCCCGCTACGAGTCTCTCGAGTTAGCAAATGTACCTCGCCGGATGACGAGGCATTTGGCTACCTTATAAGCGTCATAGTTACTGCAGCCAGCTGCTCCCCCTTCTTTGAATCTTTCCTCCCTTTAAATCGTACTGTGGTCAGTCCTGCAGAAGCGATACGCCACCACCTGTCCATGTTACCGTTGTCTGAGTTACCTCAACAACGATTTCCTCGAGTTTTCAAATAAATTTCGCCGAGTGACGAGGCATTTGGCTACCTTAAGAGAGTCATAGTTACTGTTGCCAGCTGCTCGACCTACCTTCTTTCTTTCCACTCTTTAATTATTACTGTGGTCAGTCCTGCAGGAGCAATATGCCACTACATGTATACCTTAACGTTGTCTCAGCTACCTTATCGAAGAAATTCTCGAGTTTTCAAAAAAAATTTCACATGGTGACGGGGCATTTGGCTACCTTAAGAGGGTCATAGTACCCCTGCCTGCTGCTCCCACTTTTCTAAGCCCTTTCTCTCTATCATTCTTGCTATGGCTGTGGTACAGAACCGATGTGCCACTATATGTCCACGTCAACGTCGTCTCTGTTACTCCCACTACGAGTCTCTCGAGTTAGCAAATGTACCTCGCCGGATGACGAGGCATTTGGCTACCTTATAAGCGTCATAGTTACTGCAGCCAGCTGCTCCCCCTTCTTTGAATCTTTCCTCCCTTTAAATCGTACTGTGGTCAGTCCTGCAGAAGCGATATGCCACCACCTGTCCATGTTACCGTTGTCTGAGTTACCTCAACAACGATTTCCTCGAGTTTTCAAATAAATTTCGCCGAGTGACGAGGCATTTGGCTACCTTAAGAGAGTCATAGTTACTGTTGCCAGCTGCTCGACCTACTTTCTTTCTTTCCACTCTTTAATTATTACTGTGGTCAGTCCTGCAGGAGCAATAAGCCACTACATGTAAACCTTAACGTTGTCTGAGCTACCTTACCGAAGATATCCTCGAGTTTTCAAAAAAAAATGTCACATGTTGACGAAACATTTAACTACCTTAAGAGAGTCATAGTACTCCTGCCTGCTGCTCCCACTTTTCTAAGCCCATTCTCTCTATCATTCTTGCTATGGCCTGTCCTACGGAACCGATGTGCCACTATATGTCCACGTTAACGTCGTCACTGTTATTCCCACTACGAGTCTCTCGAGTTAGCAAATGTACCTCGCCGGATGACGAGCCATTTGACTACCTTAAGAGAGTCATAGTTACTGCAGCCAGCTGCTCCCCCGTCTTTGAATCTTTCCTCTCTTTAATTCGTACTGTGGGTTCCTGCAGAAGCGATACGCCACCACCTATCCATGTTACCGTTGTCTGAGTTACTTCAACAACGATTTCCTCGAGTTTTCAATTAAATTTCGCCGAGTGACGAGGCATTTGGCTACCTTAAGAGAGTCATAGTTACTGCTGCCAGCTGCTCGACCTACTTTCTTTCTTTCCACTCTTTAATTATTACTGTGGTCAGTCCTGCAGGAGCAATATGCCACTACATGTAAACCTTAACGTTGTCTGAGCTACCATAACGAAAATATCCTCGAGTTTTCA
The DNA here is from genome assembly GCF_023864345.2 of Schistocerca serialis cubense. Taxonomy (NCBI): domain Eukaryota; kingdom Metazoa; phylum Arthropoda; class Insecta; order Orthoptera; family Acrididae; genus Schistocerca; species Schistocerca serialis. Next base: position 1,103,215 of record NW_026048486.1, read on the forward strand.
AAAAAAATTTTAAATGGTGACGAGGCATTTGGCTACCTTAAGGGAGTTATAGTACCCCTGCCTGCTGCTCCCACTTTTCTAAGCCCTTTCTCTCTATCATTCTTGCTATGGCTGTCCTACAGAACCGATGTGCCACTATATGTCCACGTCAACGTCGTCTCTGTTACTCCCACCACGAGTCTCTAGAGTTAGCAAATGTACCTCGCCGGATGACGAGGTATTTGGCTGCCTTATAAGCGTCATAGTTACTGCAGCCAGCTGCTCCCCCTTCTTTGAATCTTTCCTCCCTTTAAGTCGTACTGTGGTCAGTCCTGCAGAAGCGATACGCCACCACCTGTCCATGTTACCGTTGTCTGAGTTACCTCAACAACGATTTCCTCGAGTTTTCAAATAAATTTCGCCGAGTGACGAGGCATTTGGCTACCTTAAGAGAGTCATAGTTACTGTTGCCAGCTGCTCGACCTACCTACTTTCTTTCCACTCTTTAATTATTACTGTGGTCAGTCCTGCAGGAGCAATATGCCACTACATGTAAACCTTAACGTTGTCTGAGCAACCTTATCGAATATATCCTCGAGTTTTCAACAAAAATTTTACATGGTGACAATTCATTTGGCTACCTTAAGAGAGTCATAGTACTCCTGCCTGCTGCTCCCACTTTTCTAAGCCCATTCTCTCTATCATTCTTGCTATGGCCTGTCCTACGGAACCGATGTGCCACTATATGTCCACGTTAACGTCGTCTCTGTTACTCCCACTACGAGTCTCTCGAGTTAGCAAATGTACCTCGCCGGATGACGGGGCATTTGGCTACCTTAAGAGCGTCATAGTTACTGCAGCCAGCTGCTCCCCCTTCTTTGAATGTTTCCTGTCTTTAATGCGTACTGTGGGCAGTCCTGCAGAAGCGATATGCCACCACCTGTCCATGTTACCGTTGTCTGAGTAACCTCAACAACGTTTTCCTCGAGTTTTCAAATAAATTTCGCCGAGTGACGAGGCATTTGGCTACCTTAAGAGAGTCATAGTTACTGTTGCCAGCTGCTCGACCTACTTTCTTTCTTTCCACTCTTTAATTATTACTGTGGTCAGTCCTGCAGGAGCAATAAGCCACTACATGTAAACCTTAACGTTGTCTGAGCTACCTTACCGAAGATATCCTCGAGTTTTCAAAAAAAAATGTCACATGTTGACGAAACATTTAACTACCTTAAGAGAGTCATAGTACTCCTGCCTGCTGCTCCCACTTTTCTAAGCCCATTCTCTCTATCATTCTTGCTATGGCCTGTCCTACGGAACCGATGTGCCACTATATGTCCACGTTATCGTCGTCACTGTTATTCCCACTACGAGTCTCTCGAGTTAGCAAATGTACCTCGCCGGATGACGAGCCGATTGACTACCTTAAGAGAGTCATAGTTACTGCAGCCAGCTGCTCCCCCGTCTTTGAATCTTTCCTCTCTTTAATTCGTACTGTGGTGCCCTGCAGAAGCGATACGCCACCACCCATCCATGTTACCGTTGTCTGAGTTACTTCAACGACGATTTCCTCGAGTTTTCAAATAAATTTCGCCGACTGACGAGGCATTTGGCTACCGTAAGAGAGTCATAGTTACTGCTGCAAGCTGCTCGACCTACTTTCTTTCTTTCCACTCTTTAATTATTACTGTGGTCAGTCCTGCAGGAGCAATATGCCACTACATGTAAAGCTTAACGTTGTCTGAGCTACCTTAACGAAAATATCCTCGAGTTTTCAAAAAAAATTTTAAAAGGTGACGAGGCATTTGGCTACCTTAAGGGAGTTATAGTACCCCTGCCTGCTGCTCCCACTTTTCTAAGCCCTTTCTCTCTATCATTCTTGCTATGGCTGTCCTACAGAACCGATGTGCCACTATATGTCCTCGTCAACGTCGTCTCTGTTACTCCCACTACGAGTCTCTAGAGTTAGCAAATGTACCTCGCCGGATGACGAGGTATTTGGCTGCCTTATAAGCGTCATAGTTACTGCAGCCAGCTGCTCCCCCTTCTTTGAATCTTTCCTCCCTTTAAATCGTACTGTGGTTAGGTCCTGCAGAAGCGATATGCCACCACCTGTCCATGTTACCGTTGTCTGAGTTACCTCAACAACGATTTCCTCGAGTTTTCAAATAATTTTCGCCGCGTGACGAGGCATTTGGCTACCTTAAGAGAGTCATAGTTACTGTTGCCAGCTGCTCGACCTACTTTCTTTCTTTCCACTCTTTAATTATTACTGTGGTCAGTCCTGCAGGAGCAATAAGCCACTACATGTAAACCTTAACGTTGTCTGAGCTACCTTACCGAAGATATCCTCGAGTTTTCAAAAAAAAATGTCACATGTTGACGAAACATTTAACTACCTTAAGAGAGTCATAGTACTCCTGCCTGCTGCTCCCACTTTTCTAAGCCCATTCTCTCTATCATTCTTGCTATGGCCTGTCCTACGGAACCGATGTGCCACTATATGTCCACGTTAACGTCGTCACTGTTATTCCCACTACGAGTCTCTCGAGTTAGCAAATGTACCTCGCCGGATGACGAGCCATTTGACTACCTTAAGAGAGTCATAGTTACTGCAGCCAGCTGCTCCCCCGTCTTTGAATCTTTCCTCTCTTTAATTCGTACTGTGGTGTCCTGCAGAAGCGATACGCCACCACCTATCCATGTTACCGTTGTCTGAGTTACTTCAACGACGATTTCCTCGAGTTTTCAAATAAATTTCGCCGAGTGACGAGGCATTTGGCTACCTTAAGAGAGTCATAGTTACTGCTGCCAGCTGCTCGACCAACTTTCTTTCTTTCCACTCTTTAATTATTACTGTGGTCAGTCCTGCAGGAGCAATATGCCACTACATGTAAACCTTAACGTTGTCTGAGCTACCTTAACGAAAATATCCTCGCGTTTTCAAAAAAAATTTTAAATGGTGACGAGGCATTTGGCTACCTTAAGGGAGTTATAGTACCCCTGCCTGCTGCTCCCACTTTTCTAAGCCCTTTCTCTCTATCATTCTTGCTATGGCTGTCCTACAGAACCGATGTGCCACTATATGTCCACGTCAACGTCGTCTCTGTTACTCCCATCACGAGTCTCTAGAGTTAGCAAATGTACCTCGCCGGATGACGAGGTATTTGGCTGCCTTATAAGCGTCATAGTTACTGCAGCCAGCTGCTCCCCCTTCTTTGAATCTTTCCTCCCTTTAAGTCGTACTGTGGTCAGTCCTGCAGAAGCGATACGCCACCACCTGTCCATGTTACCGTTGTCTGAGTTACCTCAACAACGATTTCCTCGAGTTTTCAAATAAATTTCGCCGAGTGACGAGGCATTTGGCTACCTTAAGAGAGTCATAGTTACTGTTGCCAGCTGCTCGACCTACCTACTTTCTTTCCACTCTTTAATTATTACTGTGGTCAGTCCTGCAGGAGCAATATGCCACTACATGTAAACCTTAACGTTGTCTGAGCTACCTTATCGAAGATATCCTCGAGTTTTCAACAAAAATTTTACATGGTGACAATTCATTTGGCTACCTTAAGAGAGTCATAGTACTCCTGCCTGCTGCTCCCACTTTTCTAAGCCCATTCTCTCTATCATTCTTGCTATGGCCTGTCCTACGGAACCGATGTGCCACTATATGTCCACGTTAACGTCGTCTCTGTTACTCCCACTACGAGTCTCTAGAGTTAGCAAATGTACCTCGCCGGATGACGAGGTATTTGGCTGCCTTATAAGCGTCATAGTTACTGCAGCCAGCTGCTCCCCCTTCTTTGAATCTTTCCTCCCTTTAAATCGTACTGTGGTCAGTCCTGCAGAAGCGATATGCCACCACCTGTCCATGTTACCGTTGTCTGAGTTACCTCAACAACGATTTCCTCGAGTTTTCAAATAAATTTCGCCGAGTGACGAGGCATTTGGCTACCTTAAGAGAGTCATAGTTACTGTTGCCAGCTGCTCGACCTACTTTCTTTCTTTCCACTCTTTAATTATTACTGTGGTCAGTCCTGCAGGAGCAATAAGCCACTACATGTAAACCTTAACGTTGTCTGAGCTACCTTACCGAAGATATCCTCGAGTTTTCAAAAAAAAATGTCACATGTTGACGAAACATTTAACTACCTTAAGAGAGTCATAGTACTCCTGCCTGCTGCTCCCACTTTTCTAAGCCCATTCTCTCTATCATTCTTGCTATGGCCTGTCCTACGGAACCGATGTGCCACTATATGTCCACGTTAACGTCGTCACTGTTATTCCCACTACGAGTCTCTCGAGTTAGCAAATGTACCTCGCCGGATGACGAGCCATTTGACTACCTTAAGAGAGTCATAGTTACTGCAGCCAGCTGCTCCCCCGTCTTTGAATCTTTCCTCTCTTTAATTCGTACTGTGGGTTCCTGCAGAAGCGATACGCCACCACCTATCCATGTTACCGTTGTCTGAGTTACTTCAACAACGATTTCCTCGAGTTTTCAATTAAATTTCGCCGAGTGACGAGGCATTTGGCTACCTTAAGAGAGTCATAGTTACTGCTGCCAGCTGCTCGACCTACTTTCTTTCTTTCCACTCTTTAATTATTACTGTGGTCAGTCCTGCAGGAGCAATATGCCACTACATGTAAACCTTAACGTTGTCTGAGCTACCATAACGAAAATATCCTCGAGTTTTCAAAAAAAATTTTAAATGGTGACGAGGCATTTGGCTACCTTAAGGGAGTTATAGTACCCCTGCCTGCTGCTCCCACTTTTCTAAGCCCTTTCTCTCTATCATTCTTGCTATGGCTGTCCTACAGAACCGATGTGCCACTATATGTCCACGTCAACGTCGTCTCTGTTACTCCCACCACGAGTCTCTAGAGTTAGCAAATGTACCTCGCCGGATGACGAGGTATTTGGCTGCCTTATAAGCGTCATAGTTACTGCAGCCAGCTGCTCCCCCTTCTTTGAATCTTTCCTCCCTTTAAGTCGTACTGTGGTCAGTCCTGCAGAAGCGATACGCCACCACCTGTCCATGTTACCGTTGTCTGAGTTACCTCAACAACGATTTCCTCGAGTTTTCAAATAAATTTCGCCGAGTGACGAGGCATTTGGCTACCTTAAGAGAGTCATAGTTACTGTTGCCAGCTGCTCGACCTACCTACTTTCTTTCCACTCTTTAATTATTACTGTGGTCAGTCCTGCAGGAGCAATATGCCACTACATGTAAACCTTAACGTTGTCTGAGCAACCTTATCGAATATATCCTCGAGTTTTCAACAAAAATTTTACATGGTGACAATTCATTTGGCTACCTTAAGAGAGTCATAGTACTCCTGCCTGCTGCTCCCACTTTTCTAAGCCCATTCTCTCTATCATTCTTGCTATGGCCTGTCCTACGGAACCGATGTGCCACTATATGTCCACGTTAACGTCGTCTCTGTTACTCCCACTACGAGTCTCTCGAGTTAGCAAATGTACCTCGCCGGATGACGGGGCATTTGGCTACCTTAAGAGCGTCATAGTTACTGCAGCCAGCTGCTCCCCCTTCTTTGAATGTTTCCTGTCTTTAATGCGTACTGTGGGCAGTCCTGCAGAAGCGATATGCCACCACCTGTCCATGTTACCGTTGTCTGAGTAACCTCAACAACGTTTTCCTCGAGTTTTCAAATAAATTTCGCCGAGTGACGAGGCATTTGGCTACCTTAAGAGAGTCATAGTTACTGTTGCCAGCTGCTCGACCTACTTTCTTTCTTTCCACTCTTTAATTATTACTGTGGTCAGTCCTGCAGGAGCAATAAGCCACTACATGTAAACCTTAACGTTGTCTGAGCTACCTTACCGAAGATATCCTCGAGTTTTCAAAAAAAAATGTCACATGTTGACGAAACATTTAACTACCTTAAGAGAGTCATAGTACTCCTGCCTGCTGCTCCCACTTTTCTAAGCCCATTCTCTCTATCATTCTTGCTATGGCCTGTCCTACGGAACCGATGTGCCACTATATGTCCACGTTATCGTCGTCACTGTTATTCCCACTACGAGTCTCTCGAGTTAGCAAATGTACCTCGCCGGATGACGAGCCGATTGACTACCTTAAGAGAGTCATAGTTACTGCAGCCAGCTGCTCCCCCGTCTTTGAATCTTTCCTCTCTTTAATTCGTACTGTGGTGCCCTGCAGAAGCGATACGCCACCACCCATCCATGTTACCGTTGTCTGAGTTACTTCAACGACGATTTCCTCGAGTTTTCAAATAAATTTCGCCGACTGACGAGGCATTTGGCTACCGTAAGAGAGTCATAGTTACTGCTGCAAGCTGCTCGACCTACTTTCTTTCTTTCCACTCTTTAATTATTACTGTGGTCAGTCCTGCAGGAGCAATATGCCACTACATGTAAAGCTTAACGTTGTCTGAGCTACCTTAACGAAAATATCCTCGAGTTTTCAAAAAAAATTTTAAAAGGTGACGAGGCATTTGGCTACCTTAAGGGAGTTATAGTACCCCTGCCTGCTGCTCCCACTTTTCTAAGCCCTTTCTCTCTATCATTCTTGCTATGGCTGTCCTACAGAACCGATGTGCCACTATATGTCCTCGTCAACGTCGTCTCTGTTACTCCCACTACGAGTCTCTAGAGTTAGCAAATGTACCTCGCCGGATGACGAGGTATTTGGCTGCCTTATAAGCGTCATAGTTACTGCAGCCAGCTGCTCCCCCTTCTTTGAATCTTTCCTCCCTTTAAATCGTACTGTGGTTAGGTCCTGCAGAAGCGATATGCCACCACCTGTCCATGTTACCGTTGTCTGAGTTACCTCAACAACGATTTCCTCGAGTTTTCAAATAATTTTCGCCGCGTGACGAGGCATTTGGCTACCTTAAGAGAGTCATAGTTACTGTTGCCAGCTGCTCGACCTACTTTCTTTCTTTCCACTCTTTAATTATTACTGTGGTCAGTCCTGCAGGAGCAATAAGCCACTACATGTAAACCTTAACGTTGTCTGAGCTACCTTACCGAAGATATCCTCGAGTTTTCAAAAAAAAATGTCACATGTTGACGAAACATTTAACTACCTTAAGAGAGTCATAGTACTCCTGCCTGCTGCTCCCACTTTTCTAAGCCCATTCTCTCTATCATTCTTGCTATGGCCTGTCCTACGGAACCGATGTGCCACTATATGTCCACGTTAACGTCGTCACTGTTATTCCCACTACGAGTCTCTCGAGTTAGCAAATGTACCTCGCCGGATGACGAGCCATTTGACTACCTTAAGAGAGTCATAGTTACTGCAGCCAGCTGCTCCCCCGTCTTTGAATCTTTCCTCTCTTTAATTCGTACTGTGGTGTCCTGCAGAAGCGATACGCCACCACCTATCCATGTTACCGTTGTCTGAGTTACTTCAACGACGATTTCCTCGAGTTTTCAAATAAATTTCGCCGAGTGACGAGGCATTTGGCTACCTTAAGAGAGTCATAGTTACTGCTGCCAGCTGCTCGACCAACTTTCTTTCTTTCCACTCTTTAATTATTACTGTGGTCAGTCCTGCAGGAGCAATATGCCACTACATGTAAACCTTAACGTTGTCTGAGCTACCTTAACGAAAATATCCTCGCGTTTTCAAAAAAAATTTTAAATGGTGACGAGGCATTTGGCTACCTTAAGGGAGTTATAGTACCCCTGCCTGCTGCTCCCACTTTTCTAAGCCCTTTCTCTCTATCATTCTTGCTATGGCTGTCCTACAGAACCGATGTGCCACTATATGTCCACGTCAACGTCGTCTCTGTTACTCCCATCACGAGTCTCTAGAGTTAGCAAATGTACCTCGCCGGATGACGAGGTATTTGGCTGCCTTATAAGCGTCATAGTTACTGCAGCCAGCTGCTCCCCCTTCTTTGAATCTTTCCTCCCTTTAAGTCGTACTGTGGTCAGTCCTGCAGAAGCGATACGCCACCACCTGTCCATGTTACCGTTGTCTGAGTTACCTCAACAACGATTTCCTCGAGTTTTCAAATAAATTTCGCCGAGTGACGAGGCATTTGGCTACCTTAAGAGAGTCATAGTTACTGTTGCCAGCTGCTCGACCTACCTACTTTCTTTCCACTCTTTAATTATTACTGTGGTCAGTCCTGCAGGAGCAATATGCCACTACATGTAAACCTTAACGTTGTCTGAGCTACCTTATCGAAGATATCCTCGAGTTTTCAACAAAAATTTTACATGGTGACAATTCATTTGGCTACCTTAAGAGAGTCATAGTACTCCTGCCTGCTGCTCCCACTTTTCTAAGCCCATTCTCTCTATCATTCTTGCTATGGCCTGTCCTACGGAACCGATGTGCCACTATATGTCCACGTTAACGTCGTCTCTGTTACTCCCACTACGAGTCTCTCGAGTTAGCAAATGTACCTCGCCGGATGACGGGGCATTTGGCTACCTTATAAGCGTCATAGTTACTGCAGCCAGCTGCTCCCCCTTCTTTGAATCTTTCCTCCCTTTAAGTCGTACTGTGGTCAGTCCTGCAGAAGCGATACGCCACCACCTGTCCATGTTACCGTTGTCTGAGTTACCTCAACAACGATTTCCTCGAGTTTTCAAATAAATTTCGCCGAGTGACGAGGCATTTGGCTACCTTAAGAGAGTCATAGTTACTGTTGCCAGCTGCTCGACCTACCTACTTTCTTTCCACTCTTTAATTATTACTGTGGTCAGTCCTGCAGGAGCAATATGCCACTACATGTATACCTTAACGTTGTCTCAGCTACCTTATCGAAGAAATTCTCGAGTTTTCAAAAAAAAATTCACATGGTGACGGGGCATTTGGCTACCTTAAGAGAGTCATAGTACCCCTGCCTGCTGCTCCCACTTTTCTAAGCCCTTTCTCTCTATCATTCTTGCTATGGCTGTCCTACAGAACCGATGTGCCACTATATGTCCACGTTAACGTCGTCTCTGTTACTCCCACTACGAGTCTCTCGAGTTAGCAAATGTACCTCGCCGGATGACGGGGCATTTGGCTACCTTAAGAGCGTCATAGTTACTGCAGCCAGCTGCTCCCCCTTCTTTGAATGTTTCCTGTCTTTAATGCGTACTGTGGGCAGTCCTGCAGAAGCGATATGCCACCACCTGTCCATGTTACCGTTGTCTGAGTAACCTCAACAACGATTTCCTCGAGTTTTCAAATAAATTTCGCCGAGTGACGAGGCATTTGGCTACCTTAAGAGAGTCATAGTTACTGTTGCCAGCTGTTCGACCTACTTTGTTTCTTTCCACTCTTTAATTATTACTGTGGTCAGTCCTGCAGGAGCAATAAGCCACTACATGTAAACCTTAACGTTGTCTGAGCTACCTTACCGAAGATATCCTCGAGTTTTCAAAAAAAAATGTCACATGTTGACGAAACATTTAACTACCTTAAGAGAGTCATAGTACTCCTGCCTGCTGCTCCCACTTTTCTAAGCCCATTCTCTCTATCATTCTTGCTATGGCCTGTCCTACGGAACCGATGTGCCACTATATGTCCACGTTATCGTCGTCACTGTTATTCCCACTACGAGTCTCTCGAGTTAGCAAATGTACCTCGCCGGATGACGAGCCATTTGACTACCTTAAGAGAGTCATAGTTACTGCAGCCAGCTGCTCCCCCGTCTTTGAATCTTTCCTCTCTTTAATTCGTACTGTGGTGCCCTGCAGAAGCGATACGCCACCACCTATCCATGTTACCGTTGTCTGAGTTACTTCAACGACGATTTCCTCGAGTTTTCAAATAAATTTCGCCGACTGACGAGGCATTTGGCTACCTTAAGAGAGTCATAGTTACTGCTGCAAGCTGCTCGACCTACTTTCTTTCTTTCCACTCTTTAATTATTACTGTGGTCAGTCCTGCAGGAGCAATATGCCACTACATGTAAAGCTTAACGTTGTCTGAGCTACCTTAACGAAAATATCCTCGAGTTTTCAAAAAAAATTTTAAAAGGTGACGAGGCATTTGGCTACCTTAAGGGAGTTATAGTACCCCTGCCTGCTGCTCCCACTTTTCTAAGCCCTTTCTCTCTATCATTCTTGCTATGGCTGTCCTACAGAACCGATGTGCCACTATATGTCCTCGTCAACGTCGTCTCTGTTACTCCCACTACGAGTCTCTAGAGTTAGCAAATGTACCTCGCCGGATGACGAGGTATTTGGCTGCCTTATAAGCGTCATAGTTACTGCAGCCAGCTGCTCCCCCTTCTTTGAATCTTTCCTCCCTTTAAATCGTACTGTGGTTAGGTCCTGCAGAAGCGATATGCCACCACCTGTCCATGTTACCGTTGTCTGAGTTACCTCAACAACGATTTCCTCGAGTTTTCAAATAAATTTCGCCGCGTGACGAGGCATTTGGCTACCTTAAGAGAGTCATAGTTACTGTTGCCAGCTGCTCGACCTACTTTCTTTCTTTCCACTCTTTAATTATTACTGTGGTCAGTCCTGCAGGAGCAATAAGCCACTACATGTAAACCTTAACGTTGTCTGAGCTACCTTACCGAAGATATCCTCGAGTTTTCAAAAAAAAATGTCACATGTTGACGAAACATTTAACTACCTTAAGAGAGTCATAGTACTCCTGCCTGCTGCTCCCACTTTTCTAAGCCCATTCTCTCTATCATTCTTGCTATGGCCTGTCCTACGGAACCGATGTGCCACTATATGTCCACGTTAACGTCGTCACTGTTATTCCCACTACGAGTCTCTCGAGTTAGCAAATGTACCTCGCCGGATGACGAGCCATTTGACTACCTTAAGAGAGTCATAGTTACTGCAGCCAGCTGCTCCCCCGTCTTTGAATCTTTCCTCTCTTTAATTCGTACTGTGGTGTCCTGCAGAAGCGATACGCCACCACCTATCCATGTTACCGTTGTCTGAGTTACTTCAACGACGATTTCCTCGAGTTTTCAAATAAATTTCGCCGAGTGACGAGTCATTTGGCTACCTTAAGAGAGTCATAGTTACTGCTGCCAGCTGCTCGACCAACTTTCTTTCTTTCCACTCTTTAATTATTACTGTGGTCAGTCCTGCAGGAGCAATATGCCACTACATGTAAACCTTAACGTTGTCTGAGCTACCTTAACGAAAATATCCTCGAGTTTTCAAAAAAAATTTTAAATGGTGACGAGGCATTTGGCTACCTTAAGGGAGTTATAGTACCCCTGCCTGCTGCTCCCACTTTTCTAAGCCCTTTCTCTCTATCATTCTTGCTATGGCTGTCCTACAGAACCGATGTGCCACTATATGTCCACGTCAACGTCGTCTCTGTTACTCCCACCACGAGTCTCTAGAGTTAGCAAATGTACCTCGCCGGATGACGAGGTATTTGGCTGCCTTATAAGCGTCATAGTTACTGCAGCCAGCTGCTCCCCCTTCTTTGAATCTTTCCTCCCTTTAAGTCGTACTGTGGTCAGTCCTGCAGAAGCGATACGCCACCACCTGTCCATGTTACCGTTGTCTGAGTTACCTCAACAACGATTTCCTCGAGTTTTCAAATAAATTTCGCCGAGTGACGAGGCATTTGGCTACCTTAAGAGAGTCATAGTTACTGTTGCCAGCTGCTCGACCTACCTACTTTCTTTCCACTCTTTAATTATTACTGTGGTCAGTCCTGCAGGAGCAATATGCCACTACATGTATACCTTAACGTTGTCTCAGCTACCTTATCGAAGAAATTCTCGAGTTTTCAAAAAAAATTTCACATGGTGACGGGGCATTTGGCTACCTTAAGAGAGTCATAGTACCCCTGCCTGCTGCTCCCACTTTTCTAAGCCCTTTCTCTCTATCATTCTTGCTATGGCTGTCCTACAGAACCGATGTGCCACTATATGTCCACGTTAACGTCGTCTCTGTTACTCCCACTACGAGTCTCTCGAGTTAGCAAATGTACCTCGCCGGATGACGGGGCATTTGGCTACCTTAAGAGCGTCATAGTTACTGCAGCCAGCTGCTCCCCCTTCTTTGAATGTTTCCTGTCTTTAATGCGTACTGTGGGCAGTCCTGCAGAAGCGATATGCCACCACCTGTCCATGTTACCGTTGTCTGAGTAACCTCAACAACGATTTCGTCGAGTTTTCAAATAAATTTCGCCGAGTGACGAGGCATTTGGCTACCTTAAGAGAGTCATAGTTACTGTTGCCAGCTGCTCGACCTACTTTCTTTCTTTCCACTCTTTAATTATTACTGTGGTCAGTCCTGCAGGAGCAATAAGCCACTACATGTAAACCTTAACGTTGTCTGAGCTACCTTACCGAAGATATCCTCGAGTTTTCAAAAAAAAATGTCACATGTTGACGAAACATTTAACTACCTTAAGAGAGTCATAGTACTCCTGCCTGCTGCTCCCACTTTTCTAAGCCCATTCTCTCTATCATTCTTGCTATGGCCTGTCCTACGGAACCGATGTGCCACTATATGTCCACGTTAACGTCGTCACTGTTATTCCCACTACGAGTCTCTCGAGTTAGCAAATGTACCTCGCCGGATGACGAGCCATTTGACTACCTTAAGAGAGTCATAGTTACTGCAGCCAGCTGCTCCCCCGTCTTTGAATCTTTCCTCTCTTTAATTCGTACTGTGGTGTCCTGCAGAAGCGATACGCCACCACCTATCCATGTTACCGTTGTCTGAGTTACTTCAACGACGATTTCCTCGAGTTTTCAAATAAATTTCGCCGAGTGACGAGGCATTTGGCTACCTTAAGAGAGTCATAGTTACTGCTGCCAGCTGCTCGACCAACTTTCTTTCTTTCCACGCTTTAATTATTACTGTGGTCAGTCCTGCAGGAGCAATATGCCACTACATGTAAACCTTAACGTTGTCTGAGCTACCTTAACGAAAATATCCTCGAGTTTTCAAAAAAAATTTTAAATGGTGACGAGGCATTTGGCTACCTTAAGGGAGTTATAGTACCCCTGCCTGCTGCTCCCACTTTTCTAAGCCCTTTCTCTCTATCATTCTTGCTATGGCTGTCCTACAGAACCGATGTGCCACTATATGTCCACGTCAACGTCGTCTCTGTTACTCCCACCACGAGTCTCTAGAGTTAGCAAATGTACCTCGCCGGATGACGAGGTATTTGGCTGCCTTATAAGCGTCATAGTTACTGCAGCCAGCTGCTCCCCCTTCTTTGAATCTTTCCTCCCTTTAAGTCGTACTGTGGTCAGTCCTGCAGAAGCGATACGCCACCACCTGTCCATGTTACCGTTGTCTGAGTTACCTCAACAACGATTTCCTCGAGTTTTCAAATAAATTTCGCCGAGTGACGAGGCATTTGGCTACCTTAAGAGAGTCATAGTTACTGTTGCCAGCTGCTCGACCTACCTACTTTCTTTCCACTCTTTAATTATTACTGTGGTCAGTCCTGCAGGAGCAATATGCCACTACATGTATACCTTAACGTTGTCTCAGCTACCTTATCGAAGAAATTCTCGAGTTTTCAAAAAAAATTTCACATGGTGACGGGGCATTTGGCTACCTTAAGAGAGTCATAGTACCCCTGCCTGCTGCTCCCACTTTTCTAAGCCCTTTCTCTCTATCATTCTTGCTATGGCTGTCCTACAGAACCGATGTGCCACTATATGTCCACGTCAACGTCGTCTCTGTTACTCCCACTACGAGTCTCTCGAGTTAGCAAATGTACCTCGCCGGATGACGAGGCATTTGGCTACCTTATAAGCGTCATAGTTACTGCAGCCAGCTGCTCCCCCTTCTTTGAATCTTTCCTCCCTTTAAATCGTACTGTGGTCAGTCCTGCAGAAGCGATATGCCACCACCTGTCCATGTTACCGTTGTCTGAGTTACCTCAACAACGATTTCCTCGAGTTTTCAAATAAATTTCGCCGAGTGACGAGGCATTTGGCTACCTTAAGAGAGTCATAGTTACTGTTGCCAGCTGCTCGACCTACTTTCTTTCTTTCCACTCTTTAATTATTACTGTGGTCAGTCCTGCAGGAGCAATAAGCCACTACATGTAAACCTTAACGTTGTCTGAGCTACCTTACCGAAGATATCCTCGAGTTTTCAAAAAAAAATGTCACATGTTGACGAAACATTTAACTACCTTAAGAGAGTCATAGTACTCCTGCCTGCTGCTCCCACTTTTCTAAGCCCATTCTCTCTATCATTCTTGCTGTGGCCTGTCCTACGGAACCGATGTGCCACTATATGTCCACGTTAACGTCGTCACTGTTATTCCCACTACGAGTCTCTCGAGTTAGCAAATGTACCTCGCCGGATGACGAGCCATTTGACTACCTTAAGAGAGTCATAGTTACTGCAGCCAGCTGCTCCCCCGTCTTTGAATCTTTCCTCTCTTTAATTCGTACTGTGGTGTCCTGCAGAAGCGATACGCCACCACCTATCCATGTTACCGTTGTCTGAGTTACTTCAACGACGATTTCCTCGAGTTTTCAAATAAATTTCGCCGAGTGACGAGGCATTTTCCACCCTTAAGAGAGTCATAGTTACTGTTGCCAGCTGCTCGACCTACTTTCTTTCTTTCCACTCATTAATTATTACTGTGGTCAGTCCTGCAGGAGCAATATGCCACTACATGTATACCTTAACGTTGTCTGAGCTACCTTAACGAAAATATCCTCGAGTTTTCAAAAAAAATTTTAAATGGTGACGAGGCATTTGGCTACCTTAAGGGAGTTATAGTACCCCTGCCTGCTGCTCCCACTTTTCTAAGCCCTTTCTCTCTATCATTCTTGCTATGGCTGTCCTACAGAACCGATGTGCCACTATATGTCCACGTCAACGTCGTCTCTGTTACTCCCACTACGAGTCTCTAGATTTAGCAAATGTACCTCGCCGGATGACGAGGTATTTGGCTGCCTTATAAGCGTCATAGTTACTGCAGCCAGCTGCTCCCCCTTCTTTGAATCTTTCCTCCCTTTAAATCGTACTGTGGTCAGTCCTGCAGAAGCGATACGCCACCACCTGTCCATGTTACCGTTGTCTGAGTTACCTCAACAACGATTTCCTCGAGTTTTCAAATAAATTTCGCCGAGTGACGAGGCATTTGGCTACCTTAAGAGAGTCATAGTTACTGTTGCCAGCTGCTCAACCTACCTTCTTTCTTTCCACTCTTTAATTATTACTGTGGTCAGTCCTGCAGGAGCAATATGCCACTACATGTATACCTTAAAGTTGTCTCAGCTACCTTATCGAAGAAATTCTCGAGTTTTCAAAAAAAATTTCACATGGTGACGGGGCATTTGGCTACCTTAAGAGAGTCATAGTACCCCTGCCTGCTGCTCCCACTTTTCTAAGCCCTTTCTCTCTATCATTCTTGCTATGGCTGTCCTACAGAACCGATGTGCCACTATATGTCCACGTCAACGTCGTCTCTGTTACTCCCACTACGAGTCTCTCGAGTTAGCAAATGTACCTCGCCGGATGACGAGGCATTTGGCTACCTTATAAGCGTCATAGTTACTGCAGCCAGCTGCTCCCCCTTCTTTGAATCTTTCCTCCCTTTAAATCGTACTGTGGTCAGTCCTGCAGAAGCGATACGCCACCACCTGTCCATGTTACCGTTGTCTGAGTTACCTCAACAACGATTTCCTCGAGTTTTCAAATAAATTTCGCCGAGTGACGAGGCATTTGGCTACCTTAAGAGAGTCATAGTTACTGCTGCCAGCTGCTCGACCTACTTTCTTTCTTTCCACTCTTTAATTATTACTGTGGTCAGTCCTGCAGGAGCAATATGCCACTACATGTAAACCTTAACGTTGTCTGAGCTACCTTAACGAAAATATCCTCGAGTTTTCAAAAAAAATTTTAAATGGTGACGAGGCATTTGGCTACCTTAAGGGATTTATAGTACCCCTGCCTGCTGCTCCCACTTTTCTAAGCCCTTTCTCTCTATCATTCTTGCTATGGCTGTCCTACAGAACCGATGTGCCACTATATGTCCACGTCAACGTCGTCTCTGTTACTCCCACTACGAGTCTCTAGAGTTAGCAAATGTACCTCGCCGGATGACGAGGCATTTGGCTGCCTTATAAGCGTCATAGTTACTGCAGCCAGCTGCTCCCCCTTCTTTGAATCTTTCCTCCCTTTAAATCGTACTGTGGTCAGTCCTGCAGAAGCGATACGCCACCACCTGTCCATGTTACCGTTGTCTGAGTTACCTCAACAACGATTTCCTCGAGTTTTCAAATAAATTTCGCCGAGTGACGAGGCATTTGGCTACCTTAAGAGAGTCATAGTTACTGTTGCCAGCTGCTCGACCTACCTTCTTTCTTTCCACTCTTTAATTATTACTGTGGTCAGTCCTGCAGGAGCAATATGCCACTACATGTATACCTTAACGTTGTCTCAGCTACCTTATCGAAGAAATTCTCGAGTTTTCAAAAAAAATTTCACATGGTGACGGGGCATTTGGCTACCTTAAGAGAGTCATAGTACCCCTGCCTGCTGCTCCCACTTTTCTAAGCCCTTTCTCTCTATCATTCTTGCTATGGCTGTCCTACAGAACCGATGTGCCACTATATGTCCACGTCAACGTCGTCTCTGTTACTCCCACTACGAGTCTCTCGAGTTAGCAAATGTACCTCGCCGGATGACGAGGCATTTGGCTACCTTATAAGCATCATAGTTACTGCAGCCAGCTGCTCCCCCTTCTTTGAATCTTTCCTCCCTTTAAATCGTACTGTGGTCAGTCCTGCAGAAGCGATATGCCACCACCTGTCCATGTTACCGTTGTCTGAGTTACCTCAACAACGATTTCCTCGAGTTTTCAAATAAATTTCGCCGAGTGACGAGGTATTTGGCTACCTTAAGAGAGTCATAGTTACTGTTGCCAGCTGCTCGACCTACTTTCTTTCTTTCCACTCTTTAATTATTACTGTGGTCAGTCCTGCAGGAGCAATAAGCCACTACATGTAAACCTTAACGTTGTCTGAGCTACCTTACCGAAGATATCCTCGAGTTTTCAAAAAAAAATGTCACATGTTGACGAAACATTTAACTACCTTAAGAGAGTCATAGTACTCCTGCCTGCTGCTCCCACTTTTCTAAGCCCATTCTCTCTATCATTCTTGCTATGGCCTGTCCTACGGAACCGATGTGCCACTATATGTCCACGTTAACGTCGTCACTGTTATTCCCACTACGAGTCTCTCGAGTTAGCAAATGTACCTCGCCGGATGACGAGCCATTTGACTACCTTAAGAGAGTCATAGTTACTGCAGCCAGCTGCTCCCCCGTCTTTGAATCTTTCCTCTCTTTAATTCGCACTGTGGTGTCCTGCAGAAGCGATACGCCACCACCTCTCCATGTTACCGTTGTCTGAGTTACTTCAACGACGATTTCCTCGAGTTTTCAAATAAATTTCGCCGAGTGACGAGGCATTTTCCACCCTTAAGAGAGTCATAGTTACTGTTGCCAGCTGCTCGACCTACTTTCTTTCTTTCCACTCATTAATTATTACTGTGGTCAGTCCTGCAGGAGCAATATGCCACTACATGTATACCTTAACGTTGTCTGAGCTACCTTAACGAAAATATCCTCGAGTTTTCAAAAAAAATTTTAAATGGTGACGAGGCATTTGGCTACCTTAAGGGAGTTATAGTACCCCTGCCTGCTGCTCCCACTTTTCTAAGCCCTTTCTCTCTATCATTCTTGCTATGGCTGTCCTACAGAACCGATGTGCCACTATATGTCCACGTCAACGTCGTCTCTGTTACTCCCACTACGAGTCTCTAGATTTAGCAAATGTACCTCGCCGGATGACGAGGTATTTGGCTGCCTTATAAGCGTCATAGTTACTGCAGCCAGCTGCTCCCCCTTCTTTGAATCTTTCCTCCCTTTAAATCGTACTGTGGTCAGTCCTGCAGAAGCGATACGCCACCACCTGTCCATGTTACCGTTGTCTGAGTTACCTCAACAACGATTTCCTCGAGTTTTCAAATAAATTTCGCCGAGTGACGAGGCATTTGGCTACCTTAAGAGAGTCATAGTTACTGTTGCCAGCTGCTCAACCTACCTTCTTTCTTTCCACTCTTTAATTATTACTGTGGTCAGTCCTGCAGGAGCAATATGCCACTACATGTATACCTTAAAGTTGTCTCAGCTACCTTATCGAAGAAATTCTCGAGTTTTCAAAAAAAATTTCACATGGTGACGGGGCATTTGGCTACCTTAAGAGAGTCATAGTACCCCTGCCTGCTGCTCCCACTTTTCTAAGCCCTTTCTCTCTATCATTCTTGCTATGGCTGTCCTACAGAACCGATGTGCCACTATATGTCCACGTCAACGTCGTCTCTGTTACTCCCACTACGAGTCTCTCGAGTTAGCAAATGTACCTCGCCGGATGACGAGGCATTTGGCTACCTTATAAGCGTCATAGTTACTGCAGCCAGCTGCTCCCCCTTCTTTGAATCTTTCCTCCCTTTAAATCGTACTGTGGTCAGTCCTGCAGAAGCGATACGCCACCACCTGTCCATGTTACCGTTGTCTGAGTTACCTCAACAACGATTTCCTCGAGTTTTCAAATAAATTTCGCCGAGTGACGAGGCATTTGGCTACCTTAAGAGAGTCATAGTTACTGCTGCCAGCTGCTCGACCTACTTTCTTTCTTTCCACTCTTTAATTATTACTGTGGTCAGTCCTGCAGGAGCAATATGCCACTACATGTAAACCTTAACGTTGTCTGAGCTACCTTAACGAAAATATCCTCGAGTTTTCAAAAAAAATTTTAAATGGTGACGAGGCATTTGGCTACCTTAAGGGATTTATAGTACCCCTGCCTGCTGCTCCCACTTTTCTAAGCCCTTTCTCTCTATCATTCTTGCTATGGCTGTCCTACAGAACCGATGTGCCACTATATGTCCACGTCAACGTCGTCTCTGTTACTCCCACTACGAGTCTCTAGAGTTAGCAAATGTACCTCGCCGGATGACGAGGCATTTGGCTGCCTTATAAGCGTCATAGTTACTGCAGCCAGCTGCTCCCCCTTCTTTGAATCTTTCCTCCCTTTAAATCGTACTGTGGTCAGTCCTGCAGAAGCGATACGCCACCACCTGTCCATGTTACCGTTGTCTGAGTTACCTCAACAACGATTTCCTCGAGTTTTCAAATAAATTTCGCCGAGTGACGAGGCATTTGGCTACCTTAAGAGAGTCATAGTTACTGTTGCCAGCTGCTCGACCTACCTTCTTTCTTTCCACTCTTTAATTATTACTGTGGTCAGTCCTGCAGGAGCAATAAGCCACTACATGTAAACCTTAACGTTGTCTGAGCTACCTTACCGAAGATATCCTCGAGTTTTCAAAAAAAAATGTCACATGTTGACGAAACATTTAACTACCTTAAGAGAGTCATAGTACTCCTGCCTGCTGCTCCCACTTTTCTAAGCCCATTCTCTCTATCATTCTTGCTATGGCCTGTCCTACGGAACCGATGTGCCACTATATGTCCACGTTAACGTCGTCACTGTTATTCCCACTACGAGTCTCTCGAGTTAGCAAATGTACCTCGCCGGATGACGAGCCATTTGACTACCTTAAGAGAGTCATAGTTACTGCAGCCAGCTGCTCCCCCGTCTTTGAATCTTTCCTCTCTTTAATTCGCACTGTGGTGTCCTGCAGAAGCGATACGCCACCACCTCTCCATGTTACCGTTGTCTGAGTTACTTCAACGACGATTTCCTCGAGTTTTCAAATAAATTTCGCCGAGTGACGAGGCATTTTCCACCCTTAAGAGAGTCATAGTTACTGTTGCCAGCTGCTCGACCTACTTTCTTTCTTTCCACTCATTAATTATTACTGTGGTCAGTCCTGCAGGAGCAATATGCCACTACATGTATACCTTAACGTTGTCTGAGCTACCTTAACGAAAATATCCTCGAGTTTTCAAAAAAAATTTTAAATGGTGACGAGGCATTTGGCTACCTTAAGGGAGTTATAGTACCCCTGCCTGCTGCTCCCACTTTTCTAAGCCCTTTCTCTCTATCATTCTTGCTATGGCTGTCCTACAGAACCGATGTGCCACTATATGTCCACGTCAACGTCGTCTCTGTTACTCCCACTACGAGTCTCTAGATTTAGCAAATGTACCTCGCCGGATGACGAGGTATTTGGCTGCCTTATAAGCGTCATAGTTACTGCAGCCAGCTGCTCCCCCTTCTTTGAATCTTTCCTCCCTTTAAATCGTACTGTGGTCAGTCCTGCAGAAGCGATACGCCACCACCTGTCCATGTTACCGTTGTCTGAGTTACCTCAACAACGATTTCCTCGAGTTTTCAAATAAATTTCGCCGAGTGACGAGGCATTTGGCTACCTTAAGAGAGTCATAGTTACTGTTGCCAGCTGCTCAACCTACCTTCTTTCTTTCCACTCTTTAATTATTACTGTGGTCAGTCCTGCAGGAGCAATATGCCACTACATGTATACCTTAAAGTTGTCTCAGCTACCTTATCGAAGAAATTCTCGAGTTTTCAAAAAAAATTTCACATGGTGACGGGGCATTTGGCTACCTTAAGAGAGTCATAGTACCCCTGCCTGCTGCTCCCACTTTTCTAAGCCCTTTCTCTCTATCATTCTTGCTATGGCTGTCCTACAGAACCGATGTGCCACTATATGTCCACGTCAACGTCGTCTCTGTTACTCCCACTACGAGTCTCTCGAGTTAGCAAATGTACCTCGCCGGATGACGAGGCATTTGGCTACCTTATAAGCGTCATAGTTACTGCAGCCAGCTGCTCCCCCTTCTTTGAATCTTTCCTCCCTTTAAATCGTACTGTGGTCAGTCCTGCAGAAGCGATACGCCACCACCTGTCCATGTTACCGTTGTCTGAGTTACCTCAACAACGATTTCCTCGAGTTTTCAAATAAATTTCGCCGAGTGACGAGGCATTTGGCTACCTTAAGAGAGTCATAGTTACTGCTGCCAGCTGCTCGACCTACTTTCTTTCTTTCCACTCTTTAATTATTACTGTGGTCAGTCCTGCAGGAGCAATATGCCACTACATGTAAACCTTAACGTTGTCTGAGCTACCTTAACGAAAATATCCTCGAGTTTTCAAAAAAAATTTTAAATGGTGACGAGGCATTTGGCTACCTTAAGGGATTTATAGTACCCCTGCCTGCTGCTCCCACTTTTCTAAGCCCTTTCTCTCTATCATTCTTGCTATGGCTGTCCTACAGAACCGATGTGCCACTATATGTCCACGTCAACGTCGTCTCTGTTACTCCCACTACGAGTCTCTAGAGTTAGCAAATGTACCTCGCCGGATGACGAGGCATTTGGCTGCCTTATAAGCGTCATAGTTACTGCAGCCAGCTGCTCCCCCTTCTTTGAATCTTTCCTCCCTTTAAATCGTACTGTGGTCAGTCCTGCAGAAGCGATACGCCACCACCTGTCCATGTTACCGTTGTCTGAGTTACCTCAACAACGATTTCCTCGAGTTTTCAAATAAATTTCGCCGAGTGACGAGGCATTTGGCTACCTTAAGAGAGTCATAGTTACTGTTGCCAGCTGCTCGACCTACCTTCTTTCTTTCCACTCTTTAATTATTACTGTGGTCAGTCCTGCAGGAGCAATATGCCACTACATGTATACCTTAACGTTGTCTCAGCTACCTTATCGAAGAAATTCTCGAGTTTTCAAAAAAAATTTCACATGGTGACGGGGCATTTGGCTACCTTAAGAGAGTCATAGTACCCCTGCCTGCTGCTCCCACTTTTCTAAGCCCTTTCTCTCTATCATTCTTGCTATGGCTGTCCTACAGAACCGATGTGCCACTATATGTCCACGTCAACGTCGTCTCTGTTACTCCCACTACGAGTCTCTCGAGTTAGCAAATGTACCTCGCCGGATGACGAGGCATTTGGCTACCTTATAAGCATCATAGTTACTGCAGCCAGCTGCTCCCCCTTCTTTGAATCTTTCCTCCCTTTAAATCGTACTGTGGTCAGTCCTGCAGAAGCGATATGCCACCACCTGTCCATGTTACCGTTGTCTGAGTTACCTCAACAACGATTTCCTCGAGTTTTCAAATAAATTTCGCCGAGTGACGAGGTATTTGGCTACCTTAAGAGAGTCATAGTTACTGTTGCCAGCTGCTCGACCTACTTTCTTTCTTTCCACTCTTTAATTATTACTGTGGTCAGTCCTGCAGGAGCAATAAGCCACTACATGTAAACCTTAACGTTGTCTGAGCTACCTTACCGAAGATATCCTCGAGTTTTCAAAAAAAAATGTCACATGTTGACGAAACATTTAACTACCTTAAGAGAGTCATAGTACTCCTGCCTGCTGCTCCCACTTTTCTAAGCCCATTCTCTCTATCATTCTTGCTATGGCCTGTCCTACGGAACCGATGTGCCACTATATGTCCACGTTAACGTCGTCACTGTTATTCCCACTACGAGTCTCTCGAGTTAGCAAATGTACCTCGCCGGATGACGAGCCATTTGACTACCTTAAGAGAGTCATAGTTACTGCAGCCAGCTGCTCCCCCGTCTTTGAATCTTTCCTCTCTTTAATTCGCACTGTGGTGTCCTGCAGAAGCGATACGCCACCACCTCTCCATGTTACCGTTGTCTGAGTTACTTCTACGACGATTTCCTCGAGTTTTCAAATAAATTTCGCCGAGTGACGAGGCATTTGGCTACCTTAAGAGAGTCATAGTTACTGCTGCCAGCTGCTCGACCTACTTTCTTTCTTTCCACTCTTTAATTATTACTGTGGTCAGTCCTGCAGGAGCAATATGCCACTACATGTAAACCTTAACGTTGTCTGAGCTACCTTAACGAAAATATCCTCGAGTTTTCAAAAAAAATTTTAAATGGTGACGAGGCATTTGGCTACCTTAAGGGAGTTATAGTACCCCTGCCTGCTGCTCCCACTTTTCTAAGCCCTTTCTCTCTATCATTCTTGCTATGGCTGTCCTACAGAACCGATGTGCCACTATATGTCCTCGTCAACGTCGTCTCTGTTACTCCCACTACGAGTCTCTAGAGTTAGCAAATGTACCTCGCCGGATGACGAGGTATTTGGCTGCCATATAAGCGTCATAGTTACTGCAGCCAGCTGCTCCCCCTTCTTTGAATCTTTCCTCCCTTTAAATCGTACTGTGGTCAGTCCTGCAGAAGCGATACGCCACCACCTGTCCATGTTACCGTTGTCTGAGTTACCTCAACAACGATTTCCTCGAGTTTTCAAATAAATTTCGCCGAGTGACGAGGCATTTGGCTACCTTAAGAGAGTCATAGTTACTGTTGCCAGCTGCTCGACCTACCTTCTTTCTTTCCACTCTTTAATTATTACTGTGGTCAGTCCTGCAGGAGCAATATGCCACTACATGTATACCTTAACGTTGTCTCAGCTACCTTATCGAAGAAATTCTCGAGTTTTCAAAAAAAATTTCACATGGTGACGGGGCATTTGGCTACCTTAAGAGAGTCATAGTACCCCTGCCTGCTGCTCCCACTTTTCTAAGCCCTTTCTCTCTATCATTCTTGCTATGGCTGTCCTACAGAACCGATGTGCCACTATATGTCCACGTCAACGTCGTCTCTGTTACTCCCACTACGAGTCTCTCGAGTTAGCAAATGTACCTCGCCGGATGACGAGGCATTTGGCTACCTTATAAGCGTCATAGTTACTGCAGCCAGCTGCTCCCCCTTCTTTGAATCTTTCCTCCCTTTAAATCGTACTGTGGTCAGTCCTGCAGAAGCGATACGCCACCACCTGTCCATGTTACCGTTGTCTGAGTTACCTCAACAACGATTTCCTCGAGTTTTCAAATAAATTTCGCCGAGTGACGAGGCATTTGGCTACCTTAAGAGAGTCATAGTTACTGCTGCCAGCTGCTCGACCTACTTTCTTTCTTTCCATTCTTTAATTATTACTGTGGTCAGTCCTGCAGGAGCAATATGCCACTACATGTAAACCTTAAGGTTGTCTGAGCTACCTTAACGAAAATATCCTCGAGTTTTCAAAAAAAATTTTAAATGGTGACGAGGCATTTGGCTACCTTAAGGGAGTTATAGTACCCCTGCCTGCTGCTCCCACTTTTCTAAGCCCTTTCTCTCTATCATTCTTGCTATGGCTGTCCTACAGAACCGATGTGCCACTATATGTCCACGTCAACGTCGTCTCTGTTACTCCCACTACGAGTCTCTAGAGTTAGCAAATGTACCTCGCCGGATGACGAGGCATTTGGCTGCCTTATAAGCGTCATAGTTACTGCAGCCAGCTGCTCCCCCTTCTTTGAATCTTTCCTCCCTTTAAATCGTACTGTGGTCAGTCCTGCAGAAGCGATACGCCACCACCTGTCCATGTTACCGTTGTCTGAGTTACCTCAACAACGATTTCCTCGAGTTTTCAAATAAATTTCGCCGAGTGACGAGGCATTTGGCTACCTTAAGAGAGTCATAGTTACTGTTGCCAGCTGCTCGACCTACCTTCTTTCTTTCCACTCTTTAATTATTACTGTGGTCAGTCCTGCAGGAGCAATATGCCACTACATGTATACCTTAACGTTGTCTCAGCTACCTTATCGAAGAAATTCTCGAGTTTTCAAAAAAAATTTCACATGGTGACGGGGCATTTGGCTACCTTAAGAGAGTCATAGTACCCCTGCCTGCTGCTCCCACTTTTCTAAGCCCTTTCTCTCTATCATTCTTGCTATGGCTGTCCTACAGAACCGATGTGCCACTATATGTCCACGTCAACGTCGTCTCTGTTACTCCCACTACGAGTCTCTCGAGTTAGCAAATGTACCTCGCCGGATGACGAGGCATTTGGCTACCTTATAAGCGTCATAGTTACTGCAGCCAGCTGCTCCCCCTTCTTTGAATCTTTCCTCCCTTTAAATCGTACTGTGGTCAGTCCTGCAGAAGCGATACGCCACCACCTGTCCATGTTACCGTTGTCTGAGTTACCTCAACAACGATTTCCTCGAGTTTTCAAATAAATTTCGCCGAGTGACGAGGCATTTGGCTACCTTAAGAGAGTCATAGTTACTGCTGCCAGCTGCTCGACCTACTTTCTTTCTTTCCATTCTTTAATTATTACTGTGGTCAGTCCTGCAGGAGCAATATGCCACTACATGTAAACCTTAAGGTTGTCTGAGCTACCTTAACGAAAATATCCTCGAGTTTTCAAAAAAAATTTTAAATGGTGACGAGGCATTTGGCTACCTTAAGGGAGTTATAGTACCCCTGCCTGCTGCTCCCACTTTTCTAAGCCCTTTCTCTCTATCATTCTTGCTATGGCTGTCCTACAGAACCGATGTGCCACTATATGTCCACGTCAACGTCGTCTCTGTTACTCCCACTACGAGTCTCTAGAGTTAGCAAATGTACCTCGCCGGATGACGAGGCATTTGGCTGCCTTATAAGCGTCATAGTTACTGCAGCCAGCTGCTCCCCCTTCTTTGAATCTTTCCTCCCTTTAAATCGTACTGTGGTCAGTCCTGCAGAAGCGATACGCCACCACCTGTCCATGTTACCGTTGTCTGAGTTACCTCAACAACGATTTCCTCGAGTTTTCAAATAAATTTCGCCGAGTGACGAGGCATTTGGCTACCTTAAGAGAGTCATAGTTACTGTTGCCAGCTGCTCGACCTACCTTCTTTCTTTCCACTCTTTAATTATTACTGTGGTCAGTCCTGCAGGAGCAATATGCCACTACATGTATACCTTAACGTTGTCTCAGCTACCTTATCGAAGAAATTCTCGAGTTTTCAAAAAAAATTTCACATGGTGACGGGGCATTTGGCTACCTTAAGAGAGTCATAGTACCCCTGCCTGCTGCTCCCACTTTTCTAAGCCCTTTTGTCTCTATCATTCTTGCTATGGCTGTCCTACAGAACCGATGTGCCACTATATGTCCACGTCAACGTCGTCTCTGTTACTCCCACTACGAGTCTCTCGAGTTAGCAAATGTACCTCGCCGGATGACGAGGCATTTGGCTACCTTATAAGCATCATAGTTACTGCAGCCAGCTGCTCCCCCTTCTTTGAATCATTCCTCCCTTTAAATCGTACTGTGGTCAGTCCTGCAGAAGCGATATGCCACCACCTGTCCATGTTACCGTTGTCTGAGTTACCTCAACAACGATTTCCTCGAGTTTTCAAATAAATTTCGCCGAGTGACGAGGTATTTGGCTACCTTAAGAGAGTCATAGTTACTGTTGCCAGCTGCTCGACCTACTTTCTTTCTTTCCACTCTTTAATTATTACTGTGGTCAGTCCTGCAGGAGCAATAAGCCACTACATGTAAACCTTAACGTTGTCTGAGCTACCTTACCGAAGATATCCTCGAGTTTTCAAAAAAAAATGTCACATGTTGACGAAACATTTAACTACCTTAAGAGAGTCATAGTACTCCTGCCTGCTGCTCCCACTTTTCTAAGCCCATTCTCTCTATCATTCTTGCTATGGCCTGTCCTACGGAACCGATGTGCCACTATATGTCCACGTTAACGTCGTCACTGTTATTAACACTACGAGTCTCTCGAGTTAGCAAATGTACCTCGCCGGATGACGAGCCATTTGACTACCTTAAGAGAGTCATAGTTACTGCAGCCAGCTGCTCCCCCCTCTTTGAATCTTTCCTCTCTTTAATTCGTACTGTGGTGTCCTGCAGAAGCGATACGCCACCACCTGTCCATGTTACCGTTGTCTGAGTTACTTCTACGACGATTTCCTCGAGTTTTCAAATAAATTTCGCCGAGTGACGAGGCATTTGGCTACCTTAAGAGAGTCATAGTTACTGCTGCCAGCTGCTCGACCTACTTTCTTTCTTTCCACTATTTAATTATTACTGTGGTCAGTCCTGCAGGAGCAATATGCCACTACATGTAAACCTTAACGTTGTCTGAGCTACCTTAACGAAAATATCCTCGAGTTTTCAAAAAAAATTTTAAATGGTGACGAGGCATTTGGCTACCTTAAGGGAGTTATAGTACCCCTGCCTGCTGCTCCCACTTTTCTAAGCCCTTTCTCTCTATCATTCTTGCTATGGCTGTCCTACAGAACCGATGTGCCACTATATGTCCACGTCAACGTCGTCTCTGTTACTCCCACTACGAGTCGCTAGAGTTAGCAAATGTACCTCGCCGGATGACGAGGTATTTGGCTGCCTTATAAGCGTCATAGTTACTGCAGCCAGCTGCTCCCCCTTCTTTGAATCTTTCCTCCCTTTAAATCGTACTGTGGTCAGTCCTGCAGAAGCGATACGCCACCACCTGTCCATGTTACCGTTGTCTGAGTTACCTCAACAACGATTTCCTCGAGTTTTCAAATAAATTTCGCCGAGTGACGAGGCATTTGGCTACCTTAAGAGAGTCATAGTTACTGTTGCCAGCTGCTCGACCTACCTTCTTTCTTTCCACTCTTTAATTATTACTGTGGTCAGTCCTGCAGGAGCAATATGCCACTACATGTATACCTTAACGTTGTCTCAGCTACCTTATCGAAGAAATTCTCGAGTTTTCAAAAAAAATTTCACATGGTGACGGGGCATTTGGCTACCTTAAGAGAGTCATAGTACCCCTGCCTGCTGCTCCCACTTTTCTAAGCCCTTTCTCTCTATCATTCTTGCTATGGCTGTCCTACAGAACCGATGTGCCACTATATGTCCACGTCAACGTCGTCTCTGTTACTCCCACTACGAGTCTCTCGAGTTAGCAAATGTACCTCGCCGGATGACGAGGCATTTGGCTACCTTATAAGCGTCATAGTTACTGCAGCCAGCTGCTCCCCCTTCTTTGAATCTTTCCTCCCTTTAAATCGTACTGTGGTCAGTCCTGCAGAAGCGATACGCCACCACCTGTCCATGTTACCGTTGTCTGAGTTACCTCAACAACGATTTCCTCGAGTTTTCAAATAAATTTCGCCGAGTGACGAGGCATTTGGCTACCTTAAGAGAGTCATAGTTACTGTTGCCAGCTGCTCGACCTACTTTCTTTCTTTCCACTCTTTAATTATTACTGTGGTCAGTCCTGCAGGAGCAATAAGCCACTACATGTAAACCTTAACGTTGTCTGAGCTACCTTACCGAAGATATCCTCGAGTTTTCAAAAAAAAATGTCACATGTTGACGAAACATTTAACTACCTTAAGAGAGTCATAGTACTCCTGCCTGCTGCTCCCACTTTTCTAAGCCCATTCTCTCTATCATTCTTGCTATGGCCTGTCCTACGGAACCGATGTGCCACTATATGTCCACGTTAACGTCGTCACTGTTATTCCCACTACGAGTCTCTCGAGTTAGCAAATGTACCTCGCCGGATGACGAGCCATTTGACTACCTTAAGAGAGTCATAGTTACTGCAGCCAGCTGCTCCCCCGTCTTTGAATCTTTCCTCTCTTTAATTCGTACTGTGGTGTCCTGCAGAAGCGATACGCCACCACCTATCCATGTTACCGTTGTCTGAGTTACCTCAACAACGATTTCCTCGAGTTTTCAAATAAATTTCGCCGAGTGACGAGGCATTTGGCTACCTTAAGAGAGTCATAGTTACTGTTGCCAGCTGCTCGACCTACCTTCTTTCTTTCCACTCTTTAATTATTACTGTGATCAGTCCTGCAGGAGCAATATGCCACTACATGTATACCTTAACGTTGTCTCAGCTACCTTATCGAAGAAATTCTCGAGTTTTCAAAAAAAATTTCACATGGTGACGGGGCATTTGGCTACCTTAAGAGAGTCATAGTACCCCTGCCTGCTGCTCCCACTTTTCTAAGCCCTTTCTCTCTATCATTCTTGCTATGGCTGTCCTACAGAACCGATGTGCCACTATATGTCCACGTCAACGTCGTCTCTGTTACTCCCACTACGAGTCTCTCGAGTTAGCAAATGTACCTCGCCGGATGACGAGGCATTTGGCTACCTTATAAGCATCATAGTTACTGCAGCCAGCTGCTCCCCCTTCTTTGAATCTTTCCTCCCTTTAAATCGTACTGTGGTCAGTCCTGCAGAAGCGATATGCCACCACCTGTCCATGTTACCGTTGTCTGAGTTACCTCAACAACGATTTCCTCGAGTTTTCAAATAAATTTCGCCGAGTGACGAGGTATTTGGCTACCTTAAGAGAGTCATAGTTACTGTTGCCAGCTGCTCGACCTACTTTCTTTCTTTCCACTCTTTAATTATTACTGTGGTCAGTCCTGCAGGAGCAATAAGCCACTACATGTAAACCTTAACGTTGTCTGAGCTACCTTACCGAAGATATCCTCGAGTTTTCAAAAAAAAATGTCACATGTTGACGAAACATTTAACTACCTTAAGAGAGTCATAGTACTCCTGCCTGCTGCTCCCACTTTTCTAAGCCCATTCTCTCTATCATTCTTGCTATGGCCTGTCCTACGGAACCGATGTGCCACTATATGTCCACGTTAACGTCGTCACTGTTATTCCCACTACGAGTCTCTCGAGTTAGCAAATGTACCTCGCCGGATGACGAGCCATTTGACTACCTTAAGAGAGTCATAGTTACTGCAGCCAGCTGCTCCCCCGTCTTTGAATCTTTCCTCTCTTTAATTCGTACTGTGGTGTCCTGCAGAAGCGATACGCCACCACCTCTCCATGTTACCGTTGTCTGAGTTACTTCTACGACGATTTCCTCGAGTTTTCAAATAAATTTCGCCGAGTGACGAGGCATTTGGCTACCTTAAGAGAGTCATAGTTACTGCTGCCAGCTGCTCGACCTACTTTCTTTCTTTCCACTCTTTAATTATTACTGTGGTCAGTCCTGCAGGAGCAATATGCCACTACATGTAAACCTTAACGTTGTCTGAGCTACCTTAACGAAAATATCCTCGAGTTTTCAAAAAAAATTTTAAATGGTGACGAGGCATTTGGCTACCTTAAGGGAGTTATAGTACCCCTGCCTGCTGCTCCCACTTTTCTAAGCCCTTTCTCTCTATCATTCTTGCTATGGCTGTCCTACAGAACCGATGTGCCACTATATGTCCACGTCAACGTCGTCTCTGTTACTCCCACTACGAGTCGCTAGAGTTAGCAAATGTACCTCGCCGGATGACGAGGTATTTGGCTGCCTTATAAGCGTCATAGTTACTGCAGCCAGCTGCTCCCCCTTCTTTGAATCTTTCCTCCCTTTAAATCGTACTGTGGTCAGTCCTGCAGAAGCGATACGCCACCACCTGTCCATGTTACCGTTGTCTGAGTTACCTCAACAACGATTTCCTCGAGTTTTCAAATAAATTTCGCCGAGTGACGAGGCATTTGGCTACCTTAAGAGAGTCAGAGTTATTGTTGCCAGCTGCTCGACCTACCTTCTTTCTTTCCACTCTTTAATTATTACTGTGGTCAGTCCTGCAGGAGCAATATGCCACTACATGTATACCTTAACGTTGTCTCAGCTACCTTATCGAAGAAATTCTCGAGTTTTCAAAAAAAATTTCACATGGTGACGGGGCATTTGGCTACCTTAAGAGAGTCATAGTACCCCTGCCGGCTGCTCCCACTTTTCTAAGCCCTTTCTCTCTATCATTCTTGCTATGGCTGTCCTACAGAACCGATGTGCCACTATATGTCCACGTCAACGTCGTCTCTGTTACTCCCACTACGAGTCTCTCGAGTTAGCAAATGTACCTCGCCGGATGACGAGGCATTTGGCTACCTTATAAGCGTCATAGTTACTGCAGCCAGCTGCTCCCCCTTCTTTGAATCTTTCCTCCCTTTAAATCGTACTGTGGTCAGTCCTGCAGAAGCGATACGCCACCACCTGTCCATGTTACCGTTGTCTGAGTTACCTCAACAACGATTTCCACGAGTTTTCAAATAAATTTCGCCGAGTGACGAGGCATTTGGCTACCTTAAGAGAGTCATAGTTACTGTTGCCAGCTGCTCGACCTACTTTCTTTCTTTCCACTCTTTAATTATTACTGTGGTCAGTCCTGCAGGAGCAATAAGCCACTACATGTAAACCTTAACGTTGTCTGAGCTACCTTACCGAAGATATCCTCGAGTTTTCAAAAAAAAATGTCACATGTTGACGAAACATTTAACTACCTTAAGAGAGTCATAGTACTCCTGCCTGCTGCTCCCACTTTTCTAAGCCCATTCTCTCTATCATTCTTGCTATGGCCTGTCCTACGGAACCGATGTGCCACTATATGTCCACGTTAACGTCGTCACTGTTATTCCCACTACGAGTCTCTCGAGTTAGCAAATGTACCTCGCCGGATGACGAGCCATTTGACTACCTTAAGAGAGTCATAGTTACTGCAGCCAGCTGCTCCCCCGTCTTTGAATCTTTCCTCTCTTTAATTCGTACTGTGGTGTCCTGCAGAAGCGATACGCCACCACCTATCAATGTTACCGTTGTCTGAGTTACTTCTACGACGATTTCCTCGAGTTTTCAAATAAATTTCGCCGAGTGACGAGGCATTTGGCTACCTTAAGAGAGTCATAGTTACTGCTGCCAGCTGCTCGACCTACTTTCTTTCTTTCCACTCTTTAATTATTACTGTGGTCAGTCCTGCAGGAGCAATATGCCACTACATGTAAACCTTAACGTTGTCTGAGCTACCTTAACGAAAATATCCTCGAGTTTTCAAAAAAAATTTTAAATGGTGACGAGGCATTTGGCTACCTTAAGGGAGTTATAGTACCCCTGCCTGCTGCTCCCACTTTTCTAAGCCCTTTCTCTCTATCATTCTTGCTATGGCTGTCCTACAGAACCGATGTGCCACTATATGTCCACGTCAACGTCGTCTCTGTTACTCCCACTACGAGTCTCTAGAGTTAGCAAATGTACCTCGCCGGATGACGAGGCATTTGGCTGCCTTATAAGCGTCATAGTTACTGCAGCCAGCTGCTCCCCCTTCTTTGAATCTTTCCTCCCTTTAAATCGTACTGTGGTCAGTCCTGCAGAAGCGATACGCCACCACCTGTCCATGTTACCGTTGTCTGAGTTACCTCAACAACGATTTCCTCGAGTTTTCAAATAAATTTCGCCGAGTGACGAGGCATTTGGCTACCTTAAGAGAGTCATAGTTACTGTTGCCAGCTGCTCGACCTACCTTCTTTCTTTCCACTCTTTAATTATTACTGTGGTCAGTCCTGCAGGAGCAATATGCCACTACATGTATACCTTAACGTTGTCTCAGCTACCTTATCGAAGAAATTCTCGAGTTTTCAAAAAAAATTTCACATGGTGACGGGGCATTTGGCTACCTTAAGAGAGTCATAGTACCCCTGCCTGCTGCTCCCACTTTTCTAAGCCCTTTCTCTCTATCATTCTTGCTATGGCTGTCCTACAGAACCGATGTGCCACTATATGTCCACGTCAACGTCGTCTCTGTTACTCCCACTACGAGTCTCTCGAGTTAGCAAATGTACCTCGCCGGATGACGAGGCATTTGGCTACCTTATAAGCATCATAGTTACTGCAGCCAGCTGCTCCCCCTTCTTTGAATCTTTCCTCCCTTTAAATCGTACTGTGGTCAGTCCTGCAGAAGCGATATGCCACCACCTGTCCATGTTACCGTTGTCTGAGTTACCTCAACAACGATTTCCTCGAGTTTTCAAATAAATTTCGCCGAGTGACGAGGTATTTGGCTACCTTAAGAGAGTCATAGTTACTGTTGCCAGCTGCTCGACCTACTTTCTTTCTTTCCACTCTTTAATTATTACTGTGGTCAGTCCTGCAGGAGCAATAAGCCACTACATGTAAACCTTAACGTTGTCTGAGCTACCTTACCGAAGATATCCTCGAGTTTTCAAAAAAAAATGTCACATGTTGACGAAACATTTAACTACCTTAAGAGAGTCATAGTACTCCTGCCTGCTGCTCCCACTTTTCTAAGCCCATTCTCTCTATCATTCTTGCTATGGCCTGTCCTACGGAACCGATGTGCCACTATATGTCCACGTTAACGTCGTCACTGTTATTCCCACTACGAGTCTCTCGAGTTAGCAAATGTACCTCGCCGGATGACGAGCCATTTGACTACCTTAAGAGAGTCATAGTTACTGCAGCCAGCTGCTCCCCCGTCTTTGAATCTTTCCTCTCTTTAATTCGTACTGTGGTGTCCTGCAGAAGCGATACGCCACCACCTATCAATGTTACCGTTGTCTGAGTTACTTCTACGACGATTTCCTCGAGTTTTCAAATAAATTTCGCCGAGTGACGAGGCATTTGGCTACCTTAAGAGAGTCATAGTTACTGCTGCCAGCTGCTCGACCTACTTTCTTTCTTTCCACTCTTTAATTATTACTGTGGTCAAACCTGCAGGAGCAATATGCCACTACATGTAAACCTTAACGTTGTCTGAGCTACCTTAACGAAAATATCCTCGAGTTTTCAAAAAAAATTTTAAATGGTGACGAGGCATTTGGCTACCTTAAGGGAGTTATAGTACCCCTGCCTGCTGCTCCCACTTTTCTAAGCCCTTTCTCTCTATCATTCTTGCTATGGCTGTCCTACAGAACCGATGTGCCACTATATGTCCACGTCAACGTCGTCTCTGTTACTCCCACTACGAGTCTCTAGAGTTAGCAAATGTACCTCGCCGGATGACGAGGCATTTGGCTGCCTTATAAGCGTCATAGTTACTGCAGCCAGCTGCTCCCCCTTCTTTGAATCTTTCCTCCCTTTAAATCGTACTGTGGTCAGTCCTGCAGAAGCGATACGCCACCACCTGTCCATGTTACCGTTGTCTGAGTTACCTCAACAACGATTTCCTCGAGTTTTCAAATAAATTTCGCCGAGTGACGAGGCATTTGGCTACCTTAAGAGAGTCATAGTTACTGTTGCCAGCTGCTCGACCTACCTTCTTTCTTTCCACTCTTTAATTATTACTGTGGTCAGTCCTGCAGGAGCAATATGCCACTACATGTATACCTTAACGTTGTCTCAGCTACCTTATCGAAGAAATTCTCGAGTTTTCAAAAAAAATTTCACATGGTGACGGGGCATTTGGCTACCTTAAGAGAGTCATAGTACCCCTGCCTGCTGCTCCCACTTTTCTAAGCCCTTTCTCTCTATCATTCTTGCTATGGCTGTCCTACAGAACCGATGTGCCACTATATGTCCACGTCAACGTCGTCTCTGTTACTCCCACTACGAGTCTCTCGAGTTAGCAAATGTACCTCGCCGGATGACGAGCCATTTGACTACCTTAAGAGAGTCATAGTTACTGCAGCCAGCTGCTCCCCCGTCTTTGAATCTTTCCTCTCTTTAATTCGTACTGTGGTGTCCTGCAGAAGCGATACGCCACCACCTCTCCATGTTACCGTTGTCTGAGTTACTTCTACGACGATTTCCTCGAGTTTTCAAATAAATTTCGCCGAGTGACGAGGCATTTGGCTACCTTAAGAGAGTCATAGTTACTGCTGCCAGCTGCTCGACCTACTTTCTTTCTTTCCACTCTTTAATTATTACTGTGGTCAGTCCTGCAGGAGCAATATGCCACTACATGTAAACCTTAACGTTGTCTGAGCTACCTTAACGAAAATATCCTCGAGTTTTCAAAAAAAATTTTAAATGGTGACGAGGCATTTGGCTACCTTAAGGGAGTTATAGTACCCCTGCCTGCTGCTCCCACTTTTCTAAGCCCTTTCTCTCTATCATTCTTGCTATGGCTGTCCTACAGAACCGATGTGCCACTATATGTCCACGTCAACGTCGTCTCTGTTACTCCCACTACGAGTCGCTAGAGTTAGCAAATGTACCTCGCCGGATGACGAGGTATTTGGCTGCCTTATAAGCGTCATAGTTACTGCAGCCAGCTGCTCCCCCTTCTTTGAATCTTTCCTCCCTTTAAATCGTACTGTGGTCAGTCCTGCAGAAGCGATACGCCACCACCTGTCCATGTTACCGTTGTCTGAGTTACCTCAACAACGATTTCCTCGAGTTTTCAAATAAATTTCGCCGAGTGACGAGGCATTTGGCTACCTTAAGAGAGTCATAGTTACTGTTGCCAGCTGCTCGACCTACCTTCTTTCTTTCCACTCTTTAATTATTACTGTGGTCAGTCCTGCAGGAGCAATATGCCACTACATGTATACCTCAACGTTGTCTCAGCTACCTTATCGAAGAAATTCTCGAGTTTTCAAAAAAAATTTCACATGGTGACGGGGCATTTGGCTACCTTAAGAGAGTCATAGTACCCCTGCCGGCTGCTCCCACTTTTCTAAGCCCTTTCTCTCTATCATTCTTGCTATGGCTGTCCTACAGAACCGATGTGCCACTATATGTCCACGTCAACGTCGTCTCTGTTACTCCCACTACGAGTCTCTCGAGTTAGCAAATGTACCTCGCCGGATGACGAGGCATTTGGCTACCTTATAAGCGTCATAGTTACTGCAGCCAGCTGCTCCCCCTTCTTTGAATCTTTCCTCCCTTTAAATCGTACTGTGGTCAGTCCTGCAGAAGCGATACGCCACCACCTGTCCATGTTACCGTTGTCTGAGTTACCTCAACAACGATTTCCTCGAGTTTTCAAATAAATTTCGCCGAGTGACGAGGCATTTGGCTACCTTAAGAGAGTCATAGTTACTGGTGCCAGCTGCTCGACCTACTTTCTTTCTTTCCACTCTTTAATTATTACTGTGGTCAGTCCTGCAGGAGCAATAAGCCACTACATGTAAACCTTAACGTTGTCTGAGCTACCTTACCGAAGATATCCTCGAGTTTTCAAAAAAAAATGTCACATGTTGACGAAACATTTAACTACCTTAAGAGAGTCATAGTACTCCTGCCTGCTGCTCCCACTTTTCTAAGCCCATTCTCTCTATCATTCTTGCTATGGCCTGTCCTACGGAACCGATGTGCCACTATATGTCCACGTTAACGTCGTCACTGTTATTCCCACTACGAGTCTCTCGAGTTAGCAAATGTACCTCGCCGGATGACGAGCCATTTGACTACCTTAAGAGAGTCATAGTTACTGCAGCCAGCTGCTCCCCCGTCTTTGAATCTTTCCTCTCTTTAATTCGTACTGTGGTGTCCTGCAGAAGCGATACGCCACCACCTATCCATGTTACCGTTGTCTGAGTTACTTCTACGACGATTTCCTCGAGTTTTCAAATAAATTTCGCCGAGTGACGAGGCATTTGGCTACCTTAAGAGAGTCATAGTTACTGCTGCCAGCTGCTCGACCTACTTTCTTTCTTTCCACTCTTTAATTATTACTGTGGTCAGTCCTGCAGGAGCAATATGCCACTACATGTAAACCTTAACGTTGTCTGAGCTACCTTAACGAAAATATCCTCGAGTTTTCAAAAAAAAATTTAAATGGTGACGAGGCATTTGGCTACCTTAAGGGAGTTATAGTACCCCTGCCTGCTGCTCCCACTTTTCTAAGCCCTTTCTCTCTATCATTCTTGCTATGGCTGTCCTACAGAACCGATGTGCCACTATATGTCCACGTCAACGTCGTCTCTGTTACTCCCACTACGAGTCTCTCGAGTTAGCAAATGTACCTCGCCGGATGACGAGGCATTTGGCTACCTTATAAGCATCATAGTTACTGCAGCCAGCTGCTCCCCCTTCTTTGAATCTTTCCTCCCTTTAAATCGTACTGTGGTGTCCTGCAGAAGCGATACGCCACCACCTGTCCATGTTACCGTTGTCTGAGTTACCTCAACAACGATTTCCTCGAGTTTTCAAATAAATTTCGCCGAGTGACGAGGCATTTGGCTACCTTAAGAGAGTCAGAGTTACTGTTGCCAGCTGCTCGACCTACCTTCTTTCTTTCCACTCTTTAATTATTACTGTGGTCAGTCCTGCAGGAGCAATATGCCACTACATGTATACCTTAACGTTGTCTCAGCTACCTTATCGAAGAAATTCTCGAGTTTTCAAAAAAAATTTCACATGGTGACGGGGCATTTGGCTACCTTAAGAGAGTCATAGTACCCCTGCCGGCTGCTCCCACTTTTCTAAGCCCTTTCTCTCTATCATTCTTGCTATGGCTGTCCTACAGAACCGATGTGCCACTATATGTCCACGTCAACGTCGTCTCTGTTACTCCCACTACGAGTCTCTCGAGTTAGCAAATGTACCTCGCCGGATGACGAGGCATTTGGCTACCTTATAAGCGTCATAGTTACTGCAGCCAGCTGCTCCCCCTTCTTTGAATCTTTCCTCCCTTTAAATCGTACTGTGGTCAGTCCTGCAGAAGCGATACGCCACCACCTGTCCATGTTACCGTTGTCTGAATTACCTCAACAACGATTTCCTCGAGTTTTCAAATAAATTTCGCCGAGTGACGAGGTATTTGGCTACCTTAAGAGAGTCATAGTTACTGTTGCCAGCTGCTCGACCTACTTTCTTTCTTTCCACTCTTTAATTATTACTGTGGTCAGTCCTGCAGGAGCAATAAGCCACTACATGTAAACCTTAACGTTGTCTGAGCTACCTTACCGAAGATATCCTCGAGTTTTCAAAAAAAAATGTCACATGTTGACGAAACATTTAACTACTTAAGAGAGTCATAGTACTCCTGCCTGCTGCTCCCACTTTTCTAAGCCCATTCTCTCTATCATTCTTGCTATGGCCTGTCCTACGGAACCGATGTGCCACTATATGTCCACGTTAACGTCGTCACTGTTATTCCCACTACGAGTCTCTCGAGTTAGCAAATGTACCTCGCCGGATGACGAGCCATTTGACTACCTTAAGAGAGTCATAGTTACTGCAGCCAGCTGCTCCCCCGTCTTTGAATCTTTCCTCTCTTTAATTCGTACTGTGGTGTCCTGCAGAAGCGATACGCCACCACCTATCCATGTTACCGTTGTCTGAGTTACTTCTACGACGATTTCCTCGAGTTTTCAAATAAATTTCGCCGAGTGACGAGGCATTTGGCTACCTTAAGAGAGTCATAGTTACTGCTGCCAGCTGCTCGACCTACTTTCTTTCTTTCCACTCTTTAATTATTACTGTGGTCAGTCCTGCAGGAGCAATATGCCACTACATGTAAACCTTAACGTTGTCTGAGCTACCTTAACGAAAATATCCTCGAGTTTTCAAAAAAAGTTTTAAATGGTGACGAGGCATTTGGCTACCTTAAGGGAGTTATAGTACCCCTGCCTCCTGCTCCCACTTTTCTAAGCCCTTTCTCTCTATCATTCTTGCTATGGCTGTCCTACAGAACCGATGTGCCACTATATGTCCACGTCAACGTCGTCTCTGTTACTCCCACTACGAGTCTCTCGAGTTAGCAAATGTACCTCGCCGGATGACGAGGCATTTGGCTACCTTATAAGCATCATGGTTACTGCAGCCAGCTGCTCCCCCTTCTTTGAATCTTTCCTCCCTTTAAATCGTACTGTGGTGTCCTGCAGAAGCGATACGCCACCACCTGTCCATGTTACCGTTGTCTGAGTTACCTCAACAACGATTTCCTCGAGTTTTCAAATAAATTTCGCCGAGTGACGAGGCATTTGGCTACCTTAAGAGAGTCAGAGTTACTGTTGCCAGCTGCTCGACCTACCTTCTTTCTTTCCACTCTTTAATTATTACTGTGGTCAGTCCTGCAGGAGCAATATGCCACTACATGTATACCTTAACGTTGTCTCAGCTACCTTATCGAAGAAATTCTCGAGTTTTCAAAAAAAATTTCACATGGTGACGGGGCATTTGGCTACCTTAAGAGAGTCATAGTACCCCTGCCGGCTGCTCCCACTTTTCTAAGCCCTTTCTCTCTATCATTCTTGCTATGGCTGTCCTACAGAACCGATGTGCCACTATATGTCCACGTCAACGTCGTCTCTGTTACTCCCACTACGAGTCTCTCGAGTTAGCAAATGTACCTCGCCGGATGACGAGGCATTTGGCTACCTTATAAGCGTCATAGTTACTGCAGCCAGCTGCTCCCCCTTCTTTGAATCTTTCCTCCCTTTAAATCGTACTGTGGTCAGTCCTGCAGAAGCGATACGCCACCACCTGTCCATGTTACCGTTGTCTGAGTTACCTCAACAACGATTTCCTCGAGTTTTCAAATAAATTTCGCCGAGTGACGAGGCATTTGGCTACCTTAAGAGAGTCATAGTTACTGTTGCCAGCTGCTCGACCTACTTTCTTTCTTTCCACTCTTTAATTATTACTGTGGTCAGTCCTGCAGGAGCAATAAGCCACTACATGTAAACCTTAACGTTGTCTGAGCTACCTTACCGAAGATATCCTCGAGTTTTCAAACAAAAATGTCACATGTTGACGAAACATTTAACTACTTAAGAGAGTCATAGTACTCCTGCCTGCTGCTCCCACTTTTCTAAGCCCATTCTCTCTATCATTCTTGCTATGGCCTGTCCTACGGAACCGATGTGCCACTATATGTCCACGTTAACGTCGTCACTGTTATTCCCACTACGAGTCTCTCGAGTTAGCAAATGTACCTCGCCGGATGACGAGCCATTTGACTACCTTAAGAGAGTCATAGTTACTGCAGCCAGCTGCTCCCCCGTCTTTGAATCTTTCCTCTCTTTAATTCGTACTGTGGTGTCCTGCAGAAGCGATACGCCACCACCTATCAATGTTACCGTTGTCTGAGTTACTTCTACGACGATTTCCTCGAGTTTTAAAATAAATTTCGCCGAGTGACGAGGCATTTGGCTACCTTAAGAGAGTCATAGTTACTGCTGCCAGCTGCTCGACCTACTTTCTTTCTTTCCACTCTTTAATTATTACTGTGGTCAGTCCTGCAGAGCAATATGCCACTACATGTAAACCTTAACGTTGTCTGAGCTACCTTAACGAAAATATCCTCGAGTTTTCAAAAAAAATTTTAAATGGTGACGAGGCATTTGGCTACCTTAAGGGAGTTATAGTACCCCTGCCTGCTGCTCCCACTTTTCTAAGCCCTTTCTCTCTATCATTCTTGCTATGGCTGTCCTACAGAACCGATGTGCCACTATATGTCCACGTCAACGTCGTCTCTGTTACTCCCACTACGAGTCTCTCGAGTTAGCAAATGTACCTCGCCGGATGACGAGGCATTTGGCTACCTTATAAGCATCATAGTTACTGCAGCCAGCTGCTCCCCCTTCTTTGAATCTTTCCTCCCTTTAAATCGTACTGTGGTGTCCTGCAGAAGCGATACGCCACCACCTGTCCATGTTACCGTTGTCTGAGTTACCTCAACAACGATTTCCTCGAGTTTTCAAATAAATTTCGCCGAGTGACGAGGCATTTGGCTACCTTAAGAGAGTCAGAGTTACTGTTGCCAGCTGCTCGACCTACCTTCTTTCTTTCCACTCTTTAATTATTACTGTGGTCAGTCCTGCAGGAGCAATATGCCACTACATGTATACCTTAACGTTGTCTCAGCTACCTTATCGAAGAAATTCTCGAGTTTTCAAAAAAAATTTCACATGGTGACGGGGCATTTGGCTACCTTAAGAGAGTCATAGTACCCCTGCCGGCTATTCCCACTTTTCTAAGCCCTTTCTCTCTATCATTCTTGCTATGGCTGTCCTACAGAACCGATGTGCCACTATATGTCCACGTCAACGTCGTCTCTGTTACTCCCACTACGAGTCTCTCGAGTTAGCAAATGTACCTCGCCGGATGACGAGGCATTTGGCTACCTTATAAGCGTCATAGTTACTGCAGCCAGCTGCTCCCCCTTCTTTGAATCTTTCCTCCCTTTAAATCGTACTGTGGTCAGTCCTGCAGAAGCGATACGCCACCACCTGTCCATGTTACCGTTGTCTGAGTTACCTCAACAACGATTTCCTCGAGTTTTCAAATAAATTTCGCCGAGTGACGAGGCATTTGGCTACCTTAAGAGAGTCATAGTTACTGTTGCCAGCTGCTCGACCTACTTTCTTTCTTTCCACTCTTTAATTATTACTGTGGTCAGTCCTGCAGGAGCAATAAGCCACTACATGTAAACCTTAACGTTGTCTGAGCTACCTTACCGAAGATATCCTCGGGTTTTCAAAAAAAAATGTCACATGTTGACGAAACATTTAACTACTTAAGAGAGTCATAGTACTCCTGCCTGCTGCTCCCACTTTTCTAAGCCCATTCTCTCTATCATTCTTGCTATGGCCTGTCCTACGGAACCGATGTGCCACTATATGTCCACGTTAACGTCGTCACTGTTATTCCCACTACGAGTCTCTCGAGTTAGCAAATGTACCTCGCCGGATGACGAGCCATTTGACTACCTTAAGAGAGTCATAGTTACTGCAGCCAGCTGCTCCCCCGTCTTTGAATCTTTCCTCTCTTTAATTCGTACTGTGGTGTCCTGCAGAAGCGATACGCCACCACCTATCAATGTTACCGTTGTCTGAGTTACTTCTACGACGATTTCCTCGAGTTTTCAAATAAATTTCGCCGAGTGACGAGGCATTTGGCTACCTTAAGAGAGTCATAGTTACTGCTGCCAGCTGCTCGACCTACTTTCTTTCTTTCCACTCTTTAATTATTACTGTGGTCAGTCCTGCAGGAGCAATATGCCACTACATGTAAACCTTAACGTTGTCTGAGCTACCTTAACGAAAATATCCTCGAGTTTTCAAAAAAAATTTTAAATGGTGACGAGGCATTTGGCTACCTTAAGGGAGTTATAGTACCCCTGCCTGCTGCTCCCACTTTTCTAAGCCCTTTCTCTCTATCATTCTTGCTATGGCTGTCCTACAGAACCGATGTGCCACTATATGTCCACGTCAACGTCGTCTCTGTTACTCCCACTACGAGTCTCTAGAGTTAGCAAATGTACCTCGCCGGATGACGAGGCATTTGGCTGCCTTATAAGCGTCATAGTTACTGCAGCCAGCTGCTCCCCCTTCTTTGAATCTTTCCTCCCTTTAAATCGTACTGTGGTCAGTCCTGCAGAAGCGATACGCCACCACCTGTCCATGTTACCGTTGTCTGAGTTACCTCAACAACGATTTCCTCGAGTTTTCAAATAAATTTCGCCGAGTGACGAGGCATTTGGCTACCTTAAGAGAGTCATAGTTACTGTTGCCAGCTGCTCGACCTACCTTCTTTCTTTCCACTCTTTAATTATTACTGTGGTCAGTCCTGCAGGAGCAATATGCCACTACATGTATACCTTAACGTTGTCTCAGCTACCTTATCGAAGAAATTCTCGAGTTTTCAAAAAAAATTTCACATGGTGACGGGGCATTTGGCTACCTTAAGAGAGTCATAGTACCCCTGCCTGCTGCTCCCACTTTTCTAAGCCCTTTCTCTCTATCATTCTTGCTATGGCTGTCCTACAGAACCGATGTGCCACTATATGTCCACGTCAACGTCGTCTCTGTTACTCCCACTACGAGTCTCTCGAGTTAGCAAATGTACCTCGCCGGATGACGAGGCATTTGGGTACCTTATAAGCATCATAGTTACTGCAGCCAGCTGCTCCCCCTTCTTTGAATCTTTCCTCCCTTTAAATCGTACTGTGGTCAGTCCTGCAGAAGCGATATGCCACCACCTGTCCATGTTACCGTTGTCTGAGTTACCTCAACAACGATTTCCTCGAGTTTTCAAATAAATTTCGCCGAGTGACGAGGTACTTGGCTACCTTAAGAGAGTCATAGTTACTGTTGCCAGCTGCTCGACCTACTTTCTTTCTTTCCACTCTTTAATTATTACTGTGGTCAGTCCTGCAGGAGCAATAAGCCACTACATGTAAACCTTAACGTTGTCTGAGCTACCTTACCGAAGATATCCTCGAGTTTTCAAAAAAAAATGTCACATGTTGACGAAACATTTAACTACCTTAAGAGAGTCATAGTACTCCTGCCTGCTGCTCCCACTTTTCTAAGCCCATTCTCTCTATCATTCTTGCTATGGCCTGTCCTACGGAACCGATGTGCCACTATATGTCCACGTTAACGTCGTCACTGTTATTCCCACTACGAGTCTCTCGAGTTAGCAAATGTACCTCGCCGGATGACGAGCCATTTGACTACCTTAAGAGAGTCATAGTTACTGCAGCCAGCTGCTCCCCCGTCTTTGAATCTTTCCTCTCTTTAATTCGTACTGTGGTGTCCTGCAGAAGCGATACGCCACCACCTCTCCATGTTACCGTTGTCTGAGTTACTTCTACGACGATTTCCTCGAGTTTTCAAATAAATTTCGCCGAGTGACGAGGCATTTGGCTACCTTAAGAGAGTCATAGTTACTGCTGCCAGCTGCTCGACCTACTTTCTTTCTTTCCACTCTTTAATTATTACTGTGGTCAGTCCTGCAGGAGCAATATGCCACTACATGTAAACCTTAACGTTGTCTGAGCTACCTTAACGAAAATATCCTCGAGTTTTCAAAAAAAATTTTAAATGGTGACGAGGCATTTGGCTACCTTAAGGGAGTTAT
Organism: Schistocerca serialis cubense; assembly: GCF_023864345.2. Classification (NCBI taxonomy): domain Eukaryota; kingdom Metazoa; phylum Arthropoda; class Insecta; order Orthoptera; family Acrididae; genus Schistocerca; species Schistocerca serialis. The sequence goes on from NW_026048486.1 coordinate 1,146,477, forward strand.
AGTACCCCTGCCTGCTGCTCCCACTTTTCTAAGCCCTTTCTCTCTATCATTCTTGCTATGGCTGTCCTACAGAACCGATGTGCCACTATATGTCCACGTCAACGTCGTCTCTGTTACTCCCACTACGAGTCGCTAGAGTTAGCAAATGTACCTCGCCGGATGACGAGGTATTTGGCTGCCTTATAAGCGTCATAGTTACTGCAGCCAGCTGCTCCCCCTTCTTTGAATCTTTCCTCCCTTTAAATCGTACTGTGGTCAGTCCTGCAGAAGCGATACGCCACCACCTGTCCATGTTACCGTTGTCTGAGTTACCTCAACAACGATTTCCTCGAGTTTTCAAATAAATTTCGCCGAGTGACGAGGCATTTGGCTACCTTAAGAGAGTCATAGTTACTGTTGCCAGCTGCTCGACCTACCTTCTTTCTTTCCACTCTTTAATTATTACTGTGGTCAGTCCTGCAGGAGCAATATGCCACTACATGTATACCTTAACGTTGTCTCAGCTACCTTATCGAAGAAATTCTCGAGTTTTCAAAAAAAATTTCACATGGTGACGGGGCATTTGGCTACCTTAAGAGAGTCATAGTACCCCTGCCGGCTGCTCCCACTTTTCTAAGCCCTTTCTCTCTATCATTCTTGCTATGGCTGTCCTACAGAACCGATGTGCCACTATATGTCCACGTCAACGTCGTCTCTGTTACTCCCACTACGAGTCTCTCGAGTTAGCAAATGTACCTCGCCGGATGACGAGGCATTTGGCTACCTTATAAGCGTCATAGTTACTGCAGCCAGCTGCTCCCCCTTCTTTGAATCTTTCCTCCCTTTAAATCGTACTGTGGTCAGTCCTGCAGAAGCGATACGCCACCACCTGTCCATGTTACCGTTGTCTGAGTTACCTCAACAACGATTTCCTCGAGTTTTCAAATAAATTTCGCCGAGTGACGAGGCATTTGGCTACCTTAAGAGAGTCATAGTTACTGTTGCCAGCTGCTCGACCTACTTTCTTTCTTTCCACTCTTTAATTATTACTGTGGTCAGTCCTGCAGGAGCAATAAGCCACTACATGTAAACCTTAACGTTGTCTGAGCTACCTTACCGAAGATATCCTCGAGTTTTCAAAAAAAAATGTCACATGTTGACGAAACATTTAACTACCTTAAGAGAGTCATAGTACTCCTGCCTGCTGCTCCCACTTTTCTAAGCCCATTCTCTCTATCATTCTTGCTATGGCCTGTCCTACGGAACCGATGTGCCACTATATGTCCACGTTAACGTCGTCACTGTTATTCCCACTACGAGTCTCTCGAGTTAGCAAATGTACCTCGCCGGATGACGAGCCATTTGACTACCTTAAGAGAGTCATAGTTACTGCAGCCAGCTGCTCCCCCGTCTTTGAATCTTTCCTCTCTTTAATTCGTACTGTGGTGTCCTGCAGAAGCGATACGCCACCACCTATCCATGTTACCGTTGTCTGAGTTACTTCTACGACGATTTCCTCGAGTTTTCAAATAAATTTCGCCGAGTGACGAGGCATTTGGCTACCTTAAGAGAGTCATAGTTACTGCTGCCAGCTGCTCGACCTACTTTCTTTCTTTCCACTCTTTAATTATTACTGTGGTCAGTCCTGCAGGAGCAATATGCCACTACATGTAAACCTTAACGTTGTCTGAGCTACCTTAACGAAAATATCCTCGAGTTTTCAAAAAAAATTTTAAATGGTGACGAGGCATTTGGCTATCTTAAGGGAGTTATAGTACCCCTGCCTGCTGCTCCCACTTTTCTAAGCCCTTTCTCTCTATCATTCTTGCTATGGCTGTCCTACAGAACCGATGTGCCACTATATGTCCACGTCAACGTCGTCTCTGTTACTCCCACTACGAGTCTCTAGAGTTAGCAAATGCACCTCGCCGGATGACGAGGTATTTGGCTGCCTTATAAGCGTCATAGTTACTGCAGCCAGCTGCTCCCCCTTCTTTGAATCTTTCCTCCCTTTAAATCGTACTGTGGTCAGTCCTGCAGAAGCGATACGCCACCACCTGTCCATGTTACCGTTGTCTGAGTTACCTCAACAACGATTTCCTCGAGTTTTCAAATAAATTTCGCCGAGTGACGAGGCATTTGGCTACCTTAAGAGAGTCATAGTTACTGTTGCCAGCTGCTCGACCTACCTTCTTTCTTTCCACTCTTTAATTATTACTGTGGTCAGTCCTGCAGGAGCAATATGCCACTACATGTATACCTTAACGTTGTCTCAGCTACCTTATCGAAGAAATTCTCGAGTTTTCAAAAAAAATTTCACATGGTGACGGGGCATTTGGCTACCTTAAGAGAGTCATAGTACCCCTGCCTGCTGCTCCCACTTTTCTAAGCCCTTTCTCTCTATCATTCTTGCTATGGCTGTCCTACAGAACCGATGTGCCACTATATGTCCACGTCAACGTCGTCTCTGTTACTCCCACTACGAGTCTCTCGAGTTAGCAAATGTACCTCGCCGGATGACGAGGCATTTGGCTACCTTATAAGCGTCATAGTTACTGCAGCCAGCTGCTCCCCCTTCTTTGAATCTTTCCTCCCTTTAAATCGTACTGTGGTCAGTCCTGCAGAAGCGATATGCCACCACCTGTCCATGTTACCGTTGTCTGAGTTACCTCAACAACGATTTCCTCGAGTTTTCAAATAAATTTCGCCGAGTGACGAGGTATTTGGCTACCTTAAGAGAGTCATAGTTACTGTTGCCAGCTGCTCGACCTACTTTCTTTCTTTCCACTCTTTAATTATTACTGTGGTCAGTCCTGCAGGAGCAATAAGCCACTACATGTAAACCTTAACGTTGTCTGAGCTACCTTAACGAAAATATCCTCGAGTTTTCAAAAAAAATTTTAAATGGTGACGAGGCATTTGGCTACCTTAAGGGAGTTATAGTACCCCTGCCTGCTGCTCCCACTTTTCTAAGCCCTTTCTCTCTATCATTCTTGCTATGGCTGTCCTACAGAACCGATGTGCCACTATATGTCCACGTCAACGTCGTCTCTGTTACTCCCACTACGAGTCGCTAGAGTTAGCAAATGTACCTCGCCGGATGACGAGGTATTTGGCTGCCTTATAAGCGTCATAGTTACTGCAGCCAGCTGCTCCCCCTTCTTTGAATCTTTCCTCCCTTTAAATCGTACTGTGGTCAGTCCTGCAGAAGCGATACGCCACCACCTGTCCATGTTACCGTTGTCTGAGTTACCTCAACAACGATTTCCTCGAGTTTTCAAATAAATTTCGCCGAGTGACGAGGCATTTGGCTACCTTAAGAGAGTCATAGTTACTGTTGCCAGCAGCTCGACCTACCTTCTTTCTTTCCACTCTTTAATTATTACTGTGGTCAGTCCTGCAGGAGCAATATGCCACTACATGTATACCTTAACGTTGTCTCAGCTACCTTATCGAAGAAATTCTCGAGTTTTCAAAAAAAATTTCACATGGTGACGGGGCATTTGGCTACCTTAAGAGAGTCATAGTACCCCTGCCGGCTGCTCCCACTTTTCTAAGCCCTTTCTCTCTATCATTCTTGCTATGGCTGTCCTACAGAACCGATGTGCCAGTATATGTCCACGTCAACGTCGTCTCTGTTACTCCCACTACGAGTCTCTCGAGTTAGCAAATGTACCTCGCCGGATGACGAGGCATTTGGCTACCTTATAAGCGTCATAGTTACTGCAGCCAGCTGCTCCCCCTTCTTTGAATCTTTCCTCCCTTTAAATCGTACTGTGGTCAGTCCTGCAGAAGCGACACGCCACCACCTGTCCATGTTACCGTTGTCTGAGTTACCTCAACAACGATTTCCTCGAGTTTTCAAATAAATTTCGCCGAGTGACGAGGCATTTGGCTACCTTAAGAGAGTCATAGTTACTGTTGCCAGCTGCTCGACCTACTTTCTTTCTTTCCACTCTTTAATTATTACTGTGGTCAGTCCTGCAGGAGCAATAAGCCACTACATGTAAACCTTAACGTTGTCTGAGCTACCTTACCGAAGATATCCTCGAGTTTTCAAAAAAAAATGTCACATGTTGACGAAACATTTAACTACCTTAAGAGAGTCATAGTACTCCTGCCTGCTGCTCCCACTTTTCTAAGCCCATTCTCTCTATCATTCTTGCTATGGCCTGTCCTACGGAACCGATGTGCCACTATATGTCCACGTTAACGTCGTCACTGTTATTCCCACTACGAGTCGCTAGAGTTAGCAAATGTACCTCGCCGGATGACGAGCCATTTGACTACCTTAAGAGAGTCATAGTTACTGCAGCCAGCTGCTCCCCCGTCTTTGAATCTTTCCTCTCTTTAATTCGTACTGTGGTGTCCTGCAGAAGCGATACGCCACCACCTATCCATGTTACCGTTGTCTGAGTTACTTCTACGACGATTTCCTCGAGTTTTCAAATAAATTTCGCCGAGTGACGAGGCATTTGGCTACCTTAAGAGAGTCATAGTTACTGTTGCCAGCTGCTCGACCTACCTTCTTTCTTTCCACTCTTTAATTATTACTGTGGTCAGTCCTGCAGGAGCAATATGCCACTACATGTATACCTTAACGTTGTCTCAGCTACCTTATCGAAGAAATTCTCGAGTTTTCAAAAAAAATTTCACATGGTGACGGGGCATTTGGCTACCTTAAGAGAGTCATAGTACCCCTGCCTGCTGCTCCCACTTTTCTAAGCCCTTTCTCTCTATCATTCTTGCTATGGCTGTCCTACAGAACCGATGTGCCACTATATGTCCACGTCAACGTCGTCTCTGTTACTCCCACTACGAGTCTCTCGAGTTAGCAAATGTACCTCGCCGGATGACGAGGCATTTGGCTACCTTATAAGCGTCATAGTTACTGCAGCCAGCTGCTCCCCCTTCTTTGAATCTTTCCTCCCTTTAAATCGTACTGTGGTCAGTCCTGCAGAAGCGATATGCCACCACCTGTCCATGTTACCGTTGTCTGAGTTACCTCAACAACGATTTCCTCGAGTTTTCAAATAAATTTCGCCGAGTGACGAGGTATTTGGCTACCTTAAGAGAGTCATAGTTACTGTTGCCAGCTGCTCGACCTACTTTCTTTCTTTCCACTCTTTAATTATTACTGTGGTCAGTCCTGCAGGAGCAATAAGCCACTACATGTAAACCTTAACGTTGTCTGAGCTACCTTACCGAAGATATCCTCGAGTTTTCAAAAAAAAATGTCACATGTTGACGAAACATTTAACTACCTTAAGAGAGTCATAGTACTCCTGCCTGCTGCTCCCACTTTTCTAAGCCCATTCTCTCTATCATTCTTGCTATGGCCTGTCCTACGGAACCGATGTGCCACTATATGTCCACGTTAACGTCGTCACTGTTATTCCCACTACGAGTCTCTCGAGTTAGCAAATGTACCTCGCCGGATGACGAGCCATTTGACTACCTTAAGAGAGTCATAGTTACTGCAGCCAGCTGCTCCCCCGTCTTTGAATCTTTCCTCTCTTTAATTCGTACTGTGGTGTCCTGCAGAAGCGATACGCCACCACCTATCCATGTTACCGTTGTCTGAGTTACTTCTACGACGATTTCCTCGAGTTTTCAAATAAATTTCGCCGAGTGACGAGGCATTTGGCTACCTTAAGAGAGTCATAGTTACTGCTGCCAGCTGCTCGACCTACTTTCTTTCTTTCCACTCTTTAATTATTACTGTGGTCAGTCCTGCAGGAGCAATATGCCACTACATGTAAACCTTAACGTTGTCTGAGCTACCTTAACGAAAATATCCTCGAGTTTTCAAAAAAAATTTTAAATGGTGACGAGGCATTTGGCTACCTTAAGGGAGTTATAGTACCCCTGCCTGCTGCTCCCACTTTTCTAAGCCCTTTCTCTCTATCATTCTTGCTATGGCTGTCCTACAGAACCGATGTGCCACTATATGTCCACGTCAACGTCGTCTCTGTTACTCCCACTACGAGTCTCTAGAGTTAGCAAATGCACCTCGCCGGATGACGAGGTATTTGGCTGCCTTATAAGCGTCATAGTTACTGCAGCCAGCTGCTCCCCCTTCTTTGAATCTTTCCTCCCTTTAAATCGTACTGTGGTCAGTCCTGCAGAAGCGATACGCCACCACCTGTCCATGTTACCGTTGTCTGAGTTACCTCAACAACGATTTCCTCGAGTTTTCAAATAAATTTCGCCGAGTGACGAGGCATTTGGCTACCTTAAGAGAGTCATAGTTACTGTTGCCAGCTGCTCGACCTACCTTCTTTCTTTCCACTCTTTAATTATTACTGTGGTCAGTCCTGCAGGAGCAATATGCCACTACATGTATACCTTAACGTTGTCTCAGCTACCTTATCGAAGAAATTCTCGAGTTTTCAAAAAAAATTTCACATGGTGACGGGGCATTTGGCTACCTTAAGAGAGTCATAGTACCCCTGCCTGCTGCTCCCACTTTTCTAAGCCCTTTCTCTCTATCATTCTTGCTATGGCTGTCCTACAGAACCGATGTGCCACTATATGTCCACGTCAACGTCGTCTCTGTTACTCCCACTACGAGTCTCTCGAGTTAGCAAATGTACCTCGCCGGATGACGAGGCATTTGGCTACCTTATAAGCGTCATAGTTACTGCAGCCAGCTGCTCCCCCTTCTTTGAATCTTTCCTCCCTTTAAATCGTACTGTGGTCAGTCCTGCAGAAGCGATATGCCACCACCTGTCCATGTTACCGTTGTCTGAGTTACCTCAACAACGATTTCCTCGAGTTTTCAAATAAATTTCGCCGAGTGACGAGGTATTTGGCTACCTTAAGAGAGTCATAGTTACTGTTGCCAGCTGCTCGACCTACTTTCTTTCTTTCCACTCTTTAATTATTACTGTGGTCAGTCCTGCAGGAGCAATAAGCCACTACATGTAAACCTTAACGTTGTCTGAGCTACCTTAACGAAAATATCCTCGAGTTTTCAAAAAAAATTTTAAATGGTGACGAGGCATTTGGCTACCTTAAGGGAGTTATAGTACCCCTGCCTGCTGCTCCCACTTTTCTAAGCCCTTTCTCTCTATCATTCTTGCTATGGCTGTCCTACAGAACCGATGTGCCACTATATGTCCACGTCAACGTCGTCTCTGTTACTCCCACTACGAGTCGCTAGAGTTAGCAAATGTACCTCGCCGGATGACGAGGTATTTGGCTGCCTTATAAGCGTCATAGTTACTGCAGCCAGCTGCTCCCCCTTCTTTGAATCTTTCCTCCCTTTAAATCGTACTGTGGTCAGTCCTGCAGAAGCGATACGCCACCACCTGTCCATGTTACCGTTGTCTGAGTTACCTCAACAACGATTTCCTCGAGTTTTCAAATAAATTTCGCCGAGTGACGAGGCATTTGGCTACCTTAAGAGAGTCATAGTTACTGTTGCCAGCAGCTCGACCTACCTTCTTTCTTTCCACTCTTTAATTATTACTGTGGTCAGTCCTGCAGGAGCAATATGCCACTACATGTATACCTTAACGTTGTCTCAGCTACCTTATCGAAGAAATTCTCGAGTTTTCAAAAAAAATTTCACATGGTGACGGGGCATTTGGCTACCTTAAGAGAGTCATAGTACCCCTGCCGGCTGCTCCCACTTTTCTAAGCCCTTTCTCTCTATCATTCTTGCTATGGCTGTCCTACAGAACCGATGTGCCAGTATATGTCCACGTCAACGTCGTCTCTGTTACTCCCACTACGAGTCTCTCGAGTTAGCAAATGTACCTCGCCGGATGACGAGGCATTTGGCTACCTTATAAGCGTCATAGTTACTGCAGCCAGCTGCTCCCCCTTCTTTGAATCTTTCCTCCCTTTAAATCGTACTGTGGTCAGTCCTGCAGAAGCGATACGCCACCACCTGTCCATGTTACCGTTGTCTGAGTTACCTCAACAACGATTTCCTCGAGTTTTCAAATAAATTTCGCCGAGTGACGAGGCATTTGGCTACCTTAAGAGAGTCATAGTTACTGTTGCCAGCTGCTCGACCTACTTTCTTTCTTTCCACTCTTTAATTATTACTGTGGTCAGTCCTGCAGGAGCAATAAGCCACTACATGTAAACCTTAACGTTGTCTGAGCTACCTTACCGAAGATATCCTCGAGTTTTCAAAAAAAAATGTCACATGTTGACGAAACATTTAACTACCTTAAGAGAGTCATAGTACTCCTGCCTGCTGCTCCCACTTTTCTAAGCCCATTCTCTCTATCATTCTTGCTATGGCCTGTCCTACGGAACCGATGTGCCACTATATGTCCACGTTAACGTCGTCACTGTTATTCCCACTACGAGTCTCTCGAGTTAGCAAATGTACCTCGCCGGATGACGAGCCATTTGACTACCTTAAGAGAGTCATAGTTACTGCAGCCAGCTGCTCCCCCGTCTTTGAATCTTTCCTCTCTTTAATTCGTACTGTGGTGTCCTGCAGAAGCGATACGCCACCACCTATCCATGTTACCGTTGTCTGAGTTACTTCTACGACGATTTCCTCGAGTTTTCAAATAAATTTCGCCGAGTGACGAGGCATTTGGCTACCTTAAGAGAGTCATAGTTACTGCTGCCAGCTGCTCGACCTACTTTCTTTCTTTCCACTCTTTAATTATTACTGTGGTCAGTCCTGCAGGAGCAATATGCCACTACATGTAAACCTTAACGTTGTCTGAGCTACCTTAACGAAAATATCCTCGAGTTTTCAAAAAAAATTTTAAATGGTGACGAGGCATTTGGCTACCTTAAGGGAGTTATAGTACCCCTGCCTGCTGCTCCCACTTTTCTAAGCCCTTTCTCTCTATCATTCTTGCTATGGCTGTCCTACAGAACCGATGTGCCACTATATGTCCACGTCAACGTCGTCTCTGTTACTCCCACTACGAGTCTCTAGAGTTAGCAAATGCACCTCGCCGGATGACGAGGTATTTGGCTGCCTTATAAGCGTCATAGTTACTGCAGCCAGCTGCTCCCCCTTCTTTGAATCTTTCCTCCCTTTAAATCGTACTGTGGTCAGTCCTGCAGAAGCGATACGCCACCACCTGTCCATGTTACCGTTGTCTGAGTTACCTCAACAACGATTTCCTCGAGTTTTCAAATAAATTTCGCCGAGTGACGAGGCATTTGGCTACCTTAAGAGAGTCATAGTTACTGTTGCCAGCTGCTCGACCTACCTTCTTTCTTTCCACTCTTTAATTATTACTGTGGTCAGTCCTGCAGGAGCAATATGCCACTACATGTATACCTTAACGTTGTCTCAGCTACCTTATCGAAGAAATTCTCGAGTTTTCAAAAAAAATTTCACATGGTGACGGGGCATTTGGCTACCTTAAGAGAGTCATAGTACTCCTGCCTGCTGCTCCCACTTTTCTAAGCCCATTCTCTCTATCATTCTTGCTATGGCCTGTCCTACGGAACCGATGTGCCACTATATGTCCACGTTAACGTCGTCACTGTTATTCCCACTACGAGTCTCTCGAGTTAGCAAATGTACCTCGCCGGATGACGAGCCATTTGACTACCTTAAGAGAGTCATAGTTACTGCAGCCAGCTGCTCCCCCGTCTTTGAATCTTTCCTCTCTTTAATTCGTACTGTGGTGTCCTGCAGAAGCGATACGCCACCACCTATCCATGTTACCGTTGTCTGAGTTACTTCAACGACGATTTCCTCGAGTTTTCAAATAAATTTCGCCGAGTGACGAGGCATTTGGCTACCTTAAGAGAGTCATAGTTACTGCTGCCAGCTGCTCGACCTACTTTCTTTCTTTCCACTCTTTAATTATTACTGTGGTCAGTCCTGCAGGAGCAATATGCCACTACATGTAAACCTTAACGATGTCTGAGCTACCTTAACGAAAATATCCTCGAGTTTTCAAAAAAAATTTTAAATGGTGACGAGGCATTTGGCTTCCTTAAGGGAGTTATAGTACCCCTGCCTGCTGCTCCCACTTTTCTAAGCCCTTTCTCTCTATCATTCTTGCTATGGCTGTCCTACAGAACCGATGTGCCACTATATGTCCACGTCAACGTCGTCTCTGTTACTCCCACTACGAGTCTCTAGAGTTAGCAAATGTACCTCGCCGGATGACGAGGTATTTGGCTGCCTTATAAGCGTCATAGTTACTGCAGCCAGCTGCTCCCCCTTCTTTGAATCTTTCCTCCCTTTAAATCGTACTGTGGTCAGTCCTGCAGAAGCGATACGCCACCACCTGTCCATGTTACCGTTGTCTGAGTTACCTCAACAACGATTTCCTCGAGTTTTCAAATAAATTTCGCCGAGTGACGAGGCATTTGGCTACCTTAAGAGAGTCATAGTTACTGTTGCCAGCTGCTCGACCTACCTTCTTTCTTTCCACTCTTTAATTATTACTGTGGTCAGTCCTGCAGGAGCAATATGCCACTACATGTAAACCTTAACGTTGTCTGAGGTACCTTAACGAAAATATCCTCGAGTTTTCAAAAAAAATTTTAAATGGTGACGAGGCATTTGGCTACCTTTTGGGAGTTATAGTACCCCTGCCTGCTGCTCCCACTTTTCTAAGCCCTTTCTCTCTATCATTCTTGCTATGGCTGTCCTACAGAACCGATGTGCCACTATATGTCCACGTCAACGTCGTCTCTGTTACTCCCACTACGAGTCTCTAGAGTTAGCAAATGTACCTCGCCGGATGACGAGGTATTTGGCTGCCTTATAAGCGTCATAGTTACTGCAGCCAGCTGCTCCCCCTTCTTTGAATCTTTCCTCCCTTTAAATCGTACTGTGGTCAGTCCTGCAGAAGCGATACGCCACCACCTGTCCATGTTACCGTTGTCTGAGTTACCTCAACAACGATTTCCTCGAGTTTTCAAATAAATTTCGCCGAGTGACGAGGCATTTGGCTACCTTAAGAGAGTCATAGTTACTGTTGCCAGCTGCTCGACCTACCTTCTTTCTTTCCACTCTTTAATTATTACTGTGGTCAGTCCTGCAGGAGCAATATGCCACTACATGTATACCTTAACGTTGTCTCAGCTACCTTATCGAAGAAATTCTCGAGTTTTCAAAAAAAATTTCACATGGTGACGGGGCATTTGGCTACCTTAAGAGAGTCATAGTACCCCTGCCTGCTGCTTCCACTTTTCTAAGCCCTTTCTCTCTATCATTCTTGCTATGGCTGTCCTACAGAACCGATGTGCCACTATATGTCCACGTCAACGTCGTCTCTGTTACTCCCACTACGAGTCTCTCGAGTTAGCAAATGTACCTCGCCGGATGACGAGGCATTTGGCTACCTTATAAGCGTCATAGTTACTGCAGCCAGCTGCTCCCCCTTCTTTGAATCTTTCCTCCCTTTAAATCGTACTGTGGTCAGTCCTGCAGAAGCGATATGCCACCACCTGTCCATGTTACCGTTGTCTGAGTTACCTCAACAACGATTTCCTCGAGTTTTCAAATAAATTTCGCCGAGTGACGAGGCATTTGGCTACCTTAAGAGAGTCATAGTTACTGTTGCCAGCTGCTCGACCTACTTTCTTTCTTTCCACTCTTTAATTATTACTGTGGTCAGTCCTGCAGGAGCAATAAGCCACTACATGTAAACCTTAACGTTGTCTGAGCTACCTTACCGAAGATATCCTCGAGTTTTCAAAAAAAAATGTCACATATTGCTCCTGCAGGACTGACCACAGTAATAATTAAAGAGTGGAAAGAAAGAAGGTAGGTCGAGCAGCTGGCAACAGTAACTATGACTCTCTTAAGGTAGCCAAATGCCTCGTCACTCGGCGAAATTTATTTGAAAACTCGAGGAAATCGTTGTTGAGGTAACTCAGACAACGGTAACATGGACAGGTGGTGGCGTATCGCTTCTGCAGGACTGACCACAGTACGATTTAAAGGGAGGAAAGATTCAAAGAAGGGGGAGCAGCTGGCTGCAGTAACTATGACGCTTATAAGGTAGCCAAATGCCTCGTCATCCGGCGAGGTACATTTGCTAACTCGTGAGACTCGTAGTGGGAGTAACAGAGACGACGTTGACGTGGACATATAGTGGCACATCGGTTCTGTAGGACAGCCATAGCAAGAATGATAGAGAGAAAGGGCTTAGAAAAGTGGGAGCAGCAGGCAGGGGTACTATGACTCTCTTAAGGTAGCCAAATGCCCCGTCACCATGTGAAATGTTTTTTGAAAACTCGAGAATTTCTTCGATAAGGTAGCTGAGACAACGTTAAGGTATACATGTAGTGGCATATTGCTCCTGCAGGACTGACCACAGTAATAATTAAAGAGTGGAAAGAAAGAAGGTAGGTCGAGCAGCTGGCAACAGTAACTATGACTCTCTTAAGGTAGCCAAATGCCTCGTCACTCGGCGAAATTTATTTGAAAACTCGAGGAAATCGTTGTTGAGGTAACTCAGACAACGGTAACATGGACAGGTGGTGGCGTATCGCTTCTGCAGGTCTGACCACAGTACGACTTAAAGGGAGGAAAGATTCAAAGAAGGGGGAGCAGCTGGCTGCAGTAACTATGACGCTTATAAGGCAGCCAAATACCTCGTCATCCGGCGAGGTACATTTGCTAACTCTAGAGACTCGTGGTGGGAGTAACAGAGACGACGTTGACGTGGACATATAGTGGCACATCGGTTCTGTAGGACAGCCATAGCAAGAATGATAGAGAGAAAGGGCTTAGAAAAGTGGGAGCAGCAGGCAGGGGTACTATAACTCCCTTAAGGTAGCCAAATGCCTCGTCACCTTTTAAAATTTTTTTTGAAAACTCGAGGATATTTTCGTTAAGGTAGCTCAGACAACGTTAAGGTTTACATGTAGTGGCATATTGCTCCTGCAGGACTGACCACAGTAATAATTAAAGAGTGGAAAGAAAGAAAGTAGGTCGAGCAGCTGGCAGCAGTAACTATGACTCTCTTAAGGTAGCCAAATGCCTCGTCACTCGGCGAAATTTATTTGAAAACTCGAGGAAATCGTCGTTGAAGTAACTCAGACAACGGTAACATGGATAGGTGGTGGCGTATCGCTTCTGCAGGACACCACAGTACGAATTAAAGAGAGGAAAGATTCAAAGACGGGGGAGCAGCTGGCTGCAGTAACTATGACTCTCTTAAGGTAGTCAAATGGCTCGTCATCCGGCGAGGTACATTTGCTAACTCGAGAGACTCGTAGTGGGAATAACAGTGACGACGTTAACGTGGACATATAGTGGCACATCGGTTCCGTAGGACAGGCCATAGCAAGAATGATAGAGAGAATGGGCTTAGAAAAGTGGGAGCAGCAGGCAGGAGTACTATGACTCTCTTAAGGTAGTTAAATGTTTCGTCAACATGTGACATTTTTTTTTGAAAACTCGAGGATATCTTCGGTAAGGTAGCTCAGACAACGTTAAGGTTTACATGTAGTGGCTTATTGCTCCTGCAGGACTGACCACAGTAATAATTAAAGAGTGGAAAGAAAGAAAGTAGGTCGAGCAGCTGGCAACAGTAACTATGACTCTCTTAAGGTAGCCAAATGCCTCGTCACTCGGCGAAATTTATTTGAAAACTCGAGGAAATCGTTGTTGAGGTAACTCAGACAACGGTAACATGGACAGGTGGTGGCATATCGCTTCTGCAGGACTGACCACAGTACGATTTAAAGGGAGGAAAGATTCAAAGAAGGGGGAGCAGCTGGCTGCAGTAACTATGACGCTTATAAGGTAGCCAAATGCCTCGTCATCCGGCGAGGTACATTTGCTAACTCGAGAGACTCGTAGTGGGAGTAACAGAGACGACGTTGACGTGGACATATAGTGGCACATCGGTTCTGTAGGACAGCCATAGCAAGAATGATAGAGAGAAAGGGCTTAGAAAAGTGGGAGCAGCAGGCAGGGGTACTATGACTCTCTTAAGGTAGCCAAATGCCCCGTCACCATGTGAAATGTTTTTTGAAAACTCGAGAATTTCTTCGATAAGGTAGCTGAGACAACGTTAAGGTATACATGTAGTGGCATATTGCTCCTGCAGGACTGACCACAGTAATAATTAAAGAGTGGAAAGAAAGAAGGTAGGTCGAGCAGCTGGCAACAGTAACTATGACTCTCTTAAGGTAGCCAAATGCCTCGTCACTCGGCGAAATTTATTTGAAAACTCGAGGAAATCGTTGTTGAGGTAACTCAGACAACGGTAACATGGACAGGTGGTGGCGTATCGCTTCTGCAGGTCTGACCACAGTACGACTTAAAGGGAGGAAAGATTCAAAGAAGGGGGAGCAGCTGGCTGCAGTAACTATGACGCTTATAAGGCAGCCAAATACCTCGTCATCCGGCGAGGTACATTTGCTAACTCTAGAGACTCGTGGTGGGAGTAACAGAGACGACGTTGACGTGGACATATAGTGGCACATCGGTTCTGTAGGACAGCCATAGCAAGAATGATAGAGAGAAAGGGCTTAGAAAAGTGGGAGCAGCAGGCAGGGGTACTATAACTCCCTTAAGGGAGCCAAATGCCTCGTCACCTTTTAAAATTTTTTTTGAAAACTCGAGGATATTTTCGTTAAGGTAGCTCAGACAACGTTAAGGTTTACATGTAGTGGCATATTGCTCCTGCAGGACTGACCACAGTAATAATTAAAGAGTGGAAAGAAAGAAAGTAGGTCGAGCAGCTGGCAGCAGTAACTATGACTCTCTTAAGGTAGCCAAATGCCTCGTCACTCGGCGAAATTTATTTGAAAACTCGAGGAAATCGTCGTTGAAGTAACTCAGACAACGGTAACATGGACAGGTGGCGGCGTATCACTTCTGCAGGTCTGACCACAGTACGACTTAAAGGGAGGAAAGATTCAAAGAAGGGGGAGCAGCTGGTTGCAGTAACTATGACGCTTATAAGGCAGCCAAATACCTCGTCATCCGGCGAGGTACATTTGCTAACTCTAGAGACTCGTGGTGGGAGTAACAGAGACGACGTTGACGTGGACATATAGTGGCACATCGGTTCTGTAGGACAGCCATAGCAAGAATGATAGAGAGAAAGGGCTTAGAAAAGTGGGAGCAGCAGGCAGGGGTACTATAACTCCCTTAAGGTAGCCAAATGCCTCGTCACCATTTAAAATTTTTTTTGAAAACTCGAGGATGATTTCGTTAAGGTAGCTCAGACAACGTTAAGGTTTACATGTAGTGGCATATTGCTCCTGCAGGACTGACCACAGTAATAATTAAAGAGTGGAAAGAAAGAAAGTAGGTCGAGCAGCTGGCAGCAGTAACTATGACTCTCTTAAGGTAGCCAAATGCCTCGTCACTCGGCGAAATTTATTTGAAAACTCGAGGAAATCGTTGTTGAGGTAACTCAGACAACGGTAACATGGACAGGTGGTGGCATATCGCTTCTGCAGGACTGACCACAGTACGATTTAAAGGGAGGAAAGATTCAAAGAAGGGGGAGCAGCTGGCTGCAGTAACTATGACGCTTATAAGGTAGCCAAATGCCTCGTCATCCGGCGAGGTACATTTGCTAACTCGAGAGACTCGTAGTGGGAGTAACAGAGACGACGTTGACGTGGACATATAGTGGCACATCGGTTCTGTAGGACAGCCATAGCAAGAATGATAGAGAGAAAGGGCTTAGAAAAGTGGGAGCAGCAGGCAGGGGTACTATGACTCTCTTAAGGTAGCCAAATGCCCCGTCACCATGTGAAATGTTTTTTGAAAACTCGAGAATTTCTTCGATAAGGTAGCTGAGACAACGTTAAGGTATACATGTAGTGGCATATTGCTCCTGCAGGACTGACCACAGTAATAATTAAAGAGTGGAAAGAAAGAAGGTAGGTCGAGCAGCTGGCAACAGTAACTATGACTCTCTTAAGGTAGCCAAATGCCTCGTCACTCGGCGAAATTTATTTGAAAACTCGAGGAAATCGTTGTTGAGGTAACTCAGACAACGGTAACATGGACAGGTGGTGGCGTATCGCTTCTGCAGGTCTGACCACAGTACGACTTAAAGGGAGGAAAGATTCAAAGAAGGGGGAGCAGCTGGCTGCAGTAACTATGACGCTTATAAGGCAGCCAAATACCTCGTCATCCGGCGAGGTACATTTGCTAACTCTAGAGACTCGTGGTGGGAGTAACAGAGACGACGTTGACGTGGACATATAGTGGCACATCGGTTCTGTAGGACAGCCATAGCAAGAATGATAGAGAGAAAGGGCTTAGAAAAGTGGGAGCAGCAGGCAGGGGTACTATAACTCCCTTAAGGTAGCCAAATGCCTCGTCACCTTTTAAAATTTTTTTTGAAAACTCGAGGATATTTTCGTTAAGGTAGCTCAGACAACGTTAAGGTTTACATGTAGTGGCATATTGCTCCTGCAGGACTGACCACAGTAATAATTAAAGAGTGGAAAGAAAGAAAGTAGGTCGAGCAGCTGGCAGCAGTAACTATGACTCTCTTAAGGTAGCCAAATGCCTCGTCACTCGGCGAAATTTATTTGAAAACTCGAGGAAATCGTCGTTGAAGTAACTCAGACAACGGTAACATGGATAGGTGGTGGCGTATCGCTTCTGCAGGACACCACAGTACGAATTAAAGAGAGGAAAGATTCAAAGACGGGGGAGCAGCTGGCTGCAGTAACTATGACTCTCTTAAGGTAGTCAAATGGCTCGTCATCCGGCGAGGTACATTTGCTAACTCGAGAGACTCGTAGTGGGAATAACAGTGACGACGTTAACGTGGACATATAGTGGCACATCGGTTCCGTAGGACAGGCCATAGCAAGAATGATAGAGAGAATGGGCTTAGAAAAGTGGGAGCAGCAGGCAGGAGTACTATGACTCTCTTAAGGTAGTTAAATGTTTCGTCAACATGTGACATTTTTTTTTGAAAACTCGAGGATATCTTCGGTAAGGTAGCTCAGACAACGTTAAGGTTTACATGTAGTGGCTTATTGCTCCTGCAGGACTGACCACAGTAATAATTAAAGAGTGGAAAGAAAGAAAGTAGGTCGAGCAGCTGGCAACAGTAACTATGACTCTCTTAAGGTAGCCAAATGCCTCGTCACTCGGCGAAATTTATTTGAAAACTCGAGGAAATCGTTGTTGAGGTAACTCAGACAACGGTAACATGGACAGGTGGTGGCATATCGCTTCTGCAGGACTGACCACAGTACGATTTAAAGGGAGGAAAGATTCAAAGAAGGGGGAGCAGCTGGCTGCAGTAACTATGACGCTTATAAGGTAGCCAAATGCCTCGTCATCCGGCGAGGTACATTTGCTAACTCGAGAGACTCGTAGTGGGAGTAACAGAGACGACATTGACGTGGACATATAGTGGCACATCGGTTCTGTAGGACAGCCATAGCAAGAATGATAGAGAGAAAGGGCTTAGAAAAGTGGGAGCAGCAGGCAGGGGTACTATGACTCTCTTAAGGTAGCCAAATGCCCCGTCACCATGTGAAATGTTTTTTGAAAACTCGAGAATTTCTTCGATAAGGTAGCTGAGACAACGTTAAGGTATACATGTAGTGGCATATTGCTCCTGCAGGACTGACCACAGTAATAATTAAAGAGTGGAAAGAAAGAAGGTAGGTCGAGCAGCTGGCAACAGTAACTATGACTCTCTTAAGGTAGCCAAATGCCTCGTCACTCGGCGAAATTTATTTGAAAACTCGAGGAAATCGTTGTTGAGGTAACTCAGACAACGGTAACACGGACAGGTGGCGGCGTATCACTTCTGCAGGTCTGACCACAGTACGACTTAAAGGGAGGAAAGATTCAAAGAAGGGGGAGCAGCTGGTTGCAGTAACTATGACGCTTATAAGGCAGC
Source organism: Schistocerca serialis cubense (assembly GCF_023864345.2). Taxonomy (NCBI): domain Eukaryota; kingdom Metazoa; phylum Arthropoda; class Insecta; order Orthoptera; family Acrididae; genus Schistocerca; species Schistocerca serialis. Next base: position 1,164,257 of record NW_026048486.1, read on the forward strand.
CAAATACCTCGTCATCCGGCGAGGTACATTTGCTAACTCTAGAGACTCGTGGTGGGAGTAACAGAGACGACGTTGACGTGGACATATAGTGGCACATCGGTTCTGTAGGACAGCCATAGCAAGAATGATAGAGAGAAAGGGCTTAGAAAAGTGGGAGCAGCAGGCAGGGGTACTATAACTCCCTTAAGGTAGCCAAATGCCTCGTCACCATTTAAAATTTTTTTTGAAAACTCGAGGATGATTTCGTTAAGGTAGCTGAGACAACGTTAAGGTATACATGTAGTGGCATATTGCTCCTGCAGGACTGACCACAGTAATAATTAAAGAGTGGAGAGAAAGAAGGTAGGTCGAGCAGCTGGCAACAGTAACTATGACTCTCTTAAGGTAGCCAAATGCCTCGTCACTCGGCGAAATTTATTTGAAAACTCGAGGAAATCGTTGTTGAGGTAACTCAGACAACGGTAACATGGACAGGTGGTGGCGTATCGCTTCTGCAGGTCTGACCACAGTACGACTTAAAGGGATGAAAGATTCAAAGAAGGGGGAGCAGCTGGCTGCAGTAACTATGACGCTTATAAGGCAGCCAAATACCTCGTCATCCGGCGAGGTACATTTGCTAACTCTAGAGACTCGTGGTGGGAGTAACAGAGACGACGTTGACGTGGACATATAGTGGCACATCGGTTCTGTAGGACAGCCATAGCAAGAATGATAGAGAGAAAGGGCTTAGAAAAGTGGGAGCAGCAGGCAGGGGTACTATAACTCCCTTAAGGTAGCCAAATGCCTCGTCACCTTTTAAAATTTTTTTTGAAAACTCGAGGATATTTTCGTTAAGGTAGCTCAGACAACGTTAAGGTTTACATGTAGTGGCATATTGCTCCTGCAGGACTGACCACAGTAATAATTAAAGAGTGGAAAGAAAGAAAGTAGGTCGAGCAGCTGGCAGCAGTAACTATGACTCTCTTAAGGTAGCCAAATGCCTCGTCACTCGGCGAAATTTATTTGAAAACTCGAGGAAATCGTCGTTGAAGTAACTCAGACAACGGTAACATGGATAGGTGGTGGCGTATCGCTTCTGCAGGACACCACAGTACGAATTAAAGAGAGGAAAGATTCAAAGACGGGGGAGCAGCTGGCTGCAGTAACTATGACTCTCTTAAGGTAGTCAAATGGCTCGTCATCCGGCGAGGTACATTTGCTAACTCGAGAGACTCGTAGTGGGAATAACAGTGACGACGTTAACGTGGACATATAGTGGCACATCGGTTCCGTAGGACAGGCCATAGCAAGAATGATAGAGAGAATGGGCTTAGAAAAGTGGGAGCAGCAGGCAGGAGTACTATGACTCTCTTAAGGTAGTTAAATGTTTCGTCAACATGTGACATTTTTTTTTGAAAACTCGAGGATATCTTCGGTAAGGTAGCTCAGACAACGTTAAGGTTTACATGTAGTGGCTTATTGCTCCTGCAGGACTGACCACAGTAATAATTAAAGAGTGGAAAGAAAGAAAGTAGGTCGAGCAGCTGGCAACAGTAACTATGACTCTCTTAAGGTAGCCAAATGCCTCGTCACTCGGCGAAATTTATTTGAAAACTCGAGGAAATCGTTGTTGAGGTAACTCAGACAACGGTAACATGGACAGGTGGTGGCATATCGCTTCTGCAGGACTGACCACAGTACGATTTAAAGGGAGGAAAGATTCAAAGAAGGGGGAGCAGCTGGCTGCAGTAACTATGACGCTTATAAGGTAGCCAAATGCCTCGTCATCCGGCGAGGTACATTTGCTAACTCGAGAGACTCGTAGTGGGAGTAACAGAGACGACGTTGACGTGGACATATAGTGGCACATCGGTTCTGTAGGACAGCCATAGCAAGAATGATAGAGAGAAAGGGCTTAGAAAAGTGGGAGCAGCAGGCAGGGGTACTATGACTCTCTTAAGGTAGCCAAATGCCCCGTCACCATGTGAAATGTTTTTTGAAAACTCGAGAATTTCTTCGATAAGGTAGCTGAGACAACGTTAAGGTATACATGTAGTGGCATATTGCTCCTGCAGGACTGACCACAGTAATAATTAAAGAGTGGAAAGAAAGAAGGTAGGTCGAGCAGCTGGCAACAGTAACTATGACTCTCTTAAGGTAGCCAAATGCCTCGTCACTCGGCGAAATTTATTTGAAAACTCGAGGAAATCGTTGTTGAGGTAACTCAGACAACGGTAACATGGACAGGTGGTGGCGTATCGCTTCTGCAGGTCTGACCACAGTACGACTTAAAGGGAGGAAAGATTCAAAGAAGGGGGAGCAGCTGGTTGCAGTAACTATGACGCTTATAAGGCAGCCAAATACCTCGTCATCCGGCGAGGTACATTTGCTAACTCTAGAGACTCGTGGTGGGAGTAACAGAGACGACGTTGACGTGGACATATAGTGGCACATCGGTTCTGTAGGACAGCCATAGCAAGAATGATAGAGAGAAAGGGCTTAGAAAAGTGGGAGCAGCAGGCAGGGGTACTATAACTCCCTTAAGGTAGCCAAATGCCTCGTCACCATTTAAAATTTTTTTTGAAAACTCGAGGATATTTTCGTTAAGGTAGCTCAGACAACGTTAAGGTTTACATGTAGTGGCATATTGCTCCTGCAGGACTGACCACAGTAATAATTAAAGAGTGGAAAGAAAGAAAGTAGGTCGAGCAGCTGGCAGCAGTAACTATGACTCTCTTAAGGTAGCCAAATGCCTCGTCACTCGGCGAAATTTATTTGAAAACTCGAGGAAATCGTCGTTGAAGTAACTCAGACAACGGTAACATGGATAGGTGGTGGCGTATCGCTTCTGCAGGACACCACAGTACGAATTAAAGAGAGGAAAGATTCAAAGACGGGGGAGCAGCTGGCTGCAGTAACTATGACTCTCTTAAGGTAGTCAAATGGCTCGTCATCCGGCGAGGTACATTTGCTAACTCGAGAGACTCGTAGTGGGAATAACAGTGACGACGTTAACGTGGACATATAGTGGCACATCGGTTCCGTAGGACAGGCCATAGCAAGAATGATAGAGAGAATGGGCTTAGAAAAGTGGGAGCAGCAGGCAGGAGTACTATGACTCTCTTAAGGTAGTTAAATGTTTCGTCAACATGTGACATTTTTTTTTGAAAACTCGAGGATATCTTCGGTAAGGTAGCTCAGACAACGTTAAGGTTTACATGTAGTGGCTTATTGCTCCTGCAGGACTGACCACAGTAATAATTAAAGAGTGGAAAGAAAGAAAGTAGGTCGAGCAGCTGGCAACAGTAACTATGACTCTCTTAAGGTAGCCAAATGCCTCGTCACTCGGCGAAATTTATTTGAAAACTCGAGGAAATCGTTGTTGAGGTTACTCAGACAACGGTAACATGGAAAGGTGGTGGCATATCGCTTCTGCAGGACTGCCCACAGTACGCATTAAAGACAGGAAACATTCAAAGAAGGGGGAGCAGCTGGCTGCAGTAACTATGACGCTCTTAAGGTAGCCAAATGCCCCGTCATCCGGCGAGGTACATTTGCTAACTCGAGAGACTCGTAGTGGGAGTAACAGAGACGACGTTAACGTGGACATATAGTGGCACATCGGTTCCGTAGGACAGGCCATAGCAAGAATGATAGAGAGAATGGGCTTAGAAAAGTGGGAGCAGCAGGCAGGAGTACTATGACTCTCTTAAGGTAGCCAAATGAATTGTCACCATGTAAAATTTTTGTTGAAAACTCGAGGATAACTTCGATAAGGTAGCTCAGACAACGTTAAGGTTTACATGTAGTGGCATATTGCTCCTGCAGGACTGACCACAGTAATAATTAAAGAGTGGAAAGAAAGTAGGTAGGTCGAGCAGCTGGCAACAGTAACTATGACTCTCTTAAGGTAGCCAAATGCCTCGTCACTCGGCGAAATTTATTTGAAAACTCGAGGAAATCGTTGTTGAGGTAACTCAGACAACGGTAACATGGACAGGTGGTGGCGTATCGCTTCTGCAGGACTGACCACAGTACGATTTAAAGGGAGGAAAGATTCAAAGAAGGGGGAGCAGCTGGCTGCAGTAACTATGACGCTTATAAGGCAGCCAAATACCTCGTCATCCGGCGAGGTACATTTGCTAACTCTAGAGACTCGTGGTGGGAGTAACAGAGACGACGTTGACGTGGACATATAGTGGCACATCGGTTCTGTAGGACAGCCACAGCAAGAATGATAGAGAGAAAGGGCTTAGAAAAGTGGGAGCAGCAGGCAGGGGTACTATAACTCCCTTAAGGTAGCCAAATGCCTCGTCACCATTTAAAATTTTTTTTGAAAACTCGAGGATATTTTCGTTAAGGTAGCTCAGACAACGTTAAGGTTTACATGTAGTGGCATATTGCTCCTGCAGGACTGACCACAGTAATAATTAAAGAGTGGAAAGAAAGAAAGTAGGTCGAGCAGCTGGCAGCAGTAACTATGACTCTCTTAAGGTAGCCAAATGCCTCGTCACTCGGCGAAATTTATTTGAAAACTCGAGGAAATCGTCGTTGAAGTAACTCAGACAACGGTAACATGGATAGGTGGTGGCGTATCGCTTCTGCAGGACACCACAGTACGAATTAAAGAGAGGAAAGATTCAAAGACGGGGGAGCAGCTGGATACAACGGTAACATGGATAGGTGGTGGCGTATCGCTTCTGCAGGACTGACCACAGTACGATTTAAAGGGAGGAAAGATTCAAAGAAGGGGGAGCAGCTGGCTGCAGTAACTATGACGCTTATAAGGTAGCCAAATGCCTCGTCATCCGGCGAGGTACATTTGCTAACTCGTGAGACTCGTAGTGGGAGTAACAGAGACGACGTTGACGTGGACATATAGTGGCACATCGGTTCTGTAGGACAGCCATAGCAAGAATGATAGAGAGAAAGGGCTTAGAAAAGTGGGAGCAGCAGGCAGGGGTACTATGACTCTCTTAAGGTAGCCAAATGCCCCGTCACCATGTGAAATGTTTTTTGAAAACTCGAGAATTTCTTCGATAAGGTAGCTGAGACAACGTTAAGGTATACATGTAGTGGCATATTGCTCCTGCAGGACTGACCACAGTAATAATTAAAGAGTGGAAAGAAAGAAGGTAGGTCGAGCAGCTGGCAACAGTAACTATGACTCTCTTAAGGTAGCCAAATGCCTCGTCACTCGGCGAAATTTATTTGAAAACTCGAGGAAATCGTTGTTGAGGTAACTCAGACAACGGTAACATGGACAGGTGGTGGCGTATCGCTTCTGCAGGTCTGACCACAGTACGACTTTAAGGGAGGAAAGATTCAAAGAAGGGGGAGCAGCTGGCTGCAGTAACTATGACGCTTATAAGGCAGCCAAATACCTCGTCATCCGGCGAGGTACATTTGCTAACTCTAGAGACTCGTGGTGGGAGTAACAGAGACGACGTTGACGTGGACATATAGTGGCACATCGGTTCTGTAGGACAGCCATAGCAAGAATGATAGAGAGAAAGGGCTTAGAAAAGTGGGAGCAGCAGGCAGGGGTACTATAACTCCCTTAAGGTAGCCAAATGCCTCGTCACCATTTAAAATTTTTTTTGAAAACTCGAGGATATTTTCGTTAAGGTAGCTCAGACAACGTTAAGGTTTACATGTAGTGGCATATTGCTCCTGCAGGACTGACCACAGTAATAATTAAAGAGTGGAAAGAAAGAAAGTAGGTCGAGCAGCTGGCGGCAGTAACTATGACTCTCTTAAGGTAGCCAAATGCCTCGTCACTCGGCGAAATTTATTTGAAAACTCGAGGAAATCGTCGTTGAAGTAACTCAGACAACGGTAACATGGATAGGTGGTGGCGTATCGCTTCTGCAGGACACCACAGTACGAATTAAAGAGAGGAAAGATTCAAAGACGGGGGAGCAGCTGGCTGCAGTAACTATGACTCTCTTAAGGTAGTCAAATGGCTCGTCATCCGGCGAGGTACATTTGCTAACTCGAGAGACTCGTAGTGGGAATAACAGTGACGACGTTAACGTGGACATATAGTGGCACATCGGTTCCGTAGGACAGGCCATAGCAAGAATGATAGAGAGAATGGGCTTAGAAAAGTGGGAGCAGCAGGCAGGAGTACTATGACTCTCTTAAGGTAGTTAAATGTTTCGTCAACATGTGACATTTTTTTTTGAAAACTCGAGGATATCTTCGGTAAGGTAGCTCAGACAACGTTAAGGTTTACATGTAGTGGCTTATTGCTCCTGCAGGACTGACCACAGTAATAATTAAAGAGTGGAAAGAAAGAAAGTAGGTCGAGCAGCTGGCAACAGTAACTATGACCCTCTTAAGGTAGCCAAATGCCTCGTCACTCGGCGAAATTTATTTGAAAACTCGAGGAAATCGTTGTTGAGGTAACTCAGACAACGGTAACATGGACAGGTGGTGGCATATCGCTTCTGCAGGACTGACCACAGTACGATTTAAAGGGAGGAAAGATTCAAAGAAGGGGGAGCAGCTGGCTGCAGTAACTATGACGCTTATAAGGTAGCCAAATGCCTCGTCATCCGGCGAGGTACATTTGCTAACTCGAGAGACTCGTAGTGGGAGTAACAGAGACGACGTTGACGTGGACATATAGTGGCACATCGGTTCTGTAGGACAGCCATAGCAAGAATGATAGAGAGAAAGGGCTTAGAAAAGTGGGAGCAGCAGGCAGGGGTACTATGACTCTCTTAAGGTAGCCAAATGCCCCGTCACCATGTGAAATTTTTTTTGAAAACTCGAGAATTTCTTCGATAAGGTAGCTGAGACAACGTTAAGGTATACATGTATACCTTAACGTTGTCTCAGCTACCTTATCGAAGAAATTCATGTATACATGTATACCTTAACGTTGTCTCAGCTACCTTATCGAAGAAATTCTCGAGTTTTCAAAAAAAATTTCACATGGTGACGGGGCATTTGGCTACCTTAAGAGAGTCATAGTACCCCTGCCTGCTGCTCCCACTTTTCTAAGCCCTTTCTCTCTATCATTCTTGCTATGGCTGTCCTACAGAACCGATGTGCCACTATATGTCCACGTCAACGTCGTCTCTGTTACTCCCACTACGAGTCTCACGAGTTAGCAAATGTACCTCGCCGGATGACGAGGCATTTGGCTACCTTATAAGCGTCATAGTTACTGCAGCCAGCTGCTCCCCCTTCTTTGAATCTTTCCTCCCTTTAAATCGTACTGTGGTCAGTCCTGCAGAAGCGATACGCCACCACCTATCCATGTTACCGTTGTCTGAGTTACTTCAACGACGATTTCCTCGAGTTTTCAAATAAATTTCGCCGAGTGACGAGGCATTTGGCTACCTTAAGAGAGTCATAGTTACTGCTGCCAGCTGCTCGACCTACTTTCTTTCTTTCCACTCTTTAATTATTACTGTGGTCAGTCCTGCAGGAGCAATATGCCACTACATGTAAACCTTAACGTTGTCTGAGCTACCTTAACGAAAATATCCTCGAGTTTTCAAAAAAAATTTTAAATGGTGACGAGGCATTTGGCTACCTTAAGGGAGTTATAGTACCCCTGCCTGCTGCTCCCACTTTTCTAAGCCCTTTCTCTCTATCATTCTTGCTATGGCTGTCCTACAGAACCGATGTGCCACTATATGTCCACGTCAACGTCGTCTCTGTTACTCCCACTACGAGTCTCTAGAGTTAGCAAATATACCTCGCCGGATGACGAGGTATTTGGCTGCCTTATAAGCGTCATAGTTACTGCAGCCAGCTGCTCCCCCTTCTTTGAATCTTTCCTCCCTTTAAATCGTACTGTGGTCAGTCCTGCAGAAGCGATACGCCACCACCTGTCCATGTTACCGTTGTCTGAGTTACCTCAACAACGATTTCCTCGAGTTTTCAAATAAATTTCGCCGAGTGACGAGGCATTTGGCTACCTTAAGAGAGTCATAGTTACTGTTGCCAGCTGCTCGACCTACCTTCTTTCTTTCCACTCTTTAATTATTACTGTGGTCAGTCCTGCAGGAGCAATATGCCACTACATGTATACCTTAACGTTGTCTCAGCTACCTTATCGAAGAAATTCTCGAGTTTTCAAAAAAAATTTCACATGGTGACATGGCATTTGGCTACCTTAAGAGAGTCATAGTACCCCTGCCTGCTGCTCCCACTTTTCTAAGCCCTTTCTCTCTATCATTCTTGCTATGGCTGTCCTACAGAACCGATGTGCCACTATATGTCCACGTCAACGTCGTCTCTGTTACTCCCACTACGAGTCTCTCGAGTTAGCAAATGTACCTCGCCGGATGACGAGGCATTTGGCTACCTTATAAGCGTCATAGTTACTGCAGCCAGCTGCTCCCCCTTCTTTGAATCTTTCCTCCCTTTAAATCGTACTGTGGTCAGTCCTGCAGAAGCGATATGCCACCACCTGTCCATGTTACCGTTGTCTGAGTTACCTCAACAACGATTTCCTCGAGTTTTCAAATAAATTTCGCCGAGTGACGAGGCATTTGGCTACCTTAAGAGAGTCATAGTTACTGTTGCCAGCTGCTCGACCTACTTTCTTTCTTTCCACTCTTTAATTATTACTGTGGTCAGTCCTGCAGGAGCAATAAGCCACTACATGTAAACGGTAACGTTGTCTGAGCTACCTTACCGAAGATATCCTCGAGTTTTCAAAAAAAAATGTCACATGTTGACGAAACATTTAACTACCTTAAGAGAGTCATAGTACTCCTGCCTGCTGCTCCCACTTTTCTAAGCCCATTCTCTCTATCATTCTTGCTATGGCCTGTCCTACGGAACCGATGTGCCACTATATGTCCACGTTAACATCGTCACTGTTATTCCCACTACGAGTCTCTCGAGTTAGCAAATGTACCTCGCCGGATGACGAGCCATTTGACTACCTTAAGAGAGTCATAGTTACTGCAGCCAGCTGTTCCCCCGTCTTTGAATCTTTCCTCTCTTTAAATCGTACTGTGGTCAGTCCTGCAGAAGCGATACGCCACCACCTATCCATGTTACCGTTGTCTGAGTTACTTCAACGACGATTTCCTCGAGTTTTCAAATAAATTTCGCCGAGTGACGAGGCATTTGGCTACCTTAAGAGAGTCATAGTTACTGCTGCCAGCTGCTCGACCTACTTTCTTTCTTTCCACTCTTTAATTATTACTGTGGTCAGTCCTGCAGGAGCAATATGCCACTACATGTAAACCTTAACGTTGTCTGAGCTACCTTAACGAAAATATCCTCGAGTTTTCAAAAAAAATTTTAAATGGTGACGAGGCATTTGGCTACCTTAAGGGAGTTATAGTACCCCTGCCTGCTGCTCCCACTTTTCTAAGCCCTTTCTCTCTATCATTCTTGCTATGGCTCTCCTACAGAACCGATGTGCCACTATATGTCCACGTCAACGTCGTCTCTGTTACTCCCACTACGAGTCTCTAGAGTTAGCAAATGTACCTCGCCGGATGACGAGGTATTTGGCTGCCTTATAAGCGTCATAGTTACTGCAGCCAGCTGCTCCCCCTTCTTCGAATCTTTCCTCCCTTTAAATCGTACTGTGGTCAGTCCTGCAGAAGCGATACGCCACCACCTGTCCATGTTACCGTTGTCTGAGTTACCTCAACAACGATTTCCTCGAGTTTTCAAATAAATTTCGCCGAGTGACGAGGCATTTGGCTACCTTAAGAGAGTCATAGTTACTGTTGCCAGCTGCTCGACCTACCTTCTTTCTTTCCACTCTTTAATTATCACTGTGGTCAGTCCTGCAGGAGCAATATGCCACTACATGTATACCTTAACGTTGTCTCAGCTACCTTATCGAAGAAATTCTCGAGTTTTCAAAAAAAATTTCACATGGTGACATGGCATTTGGCTACCTTAAGAGAGTCATAGTACCCCTGCCTGCTGCTCCCACTTTTCTAAGCCCTTTCTCTCTATCATTCTTGCTATGGCTGTCCTACAGAACCGATGTGCCACTATATGTCCACGTCAACGTCGTCTCTGTTACTCCCACTACGAGTCTCTCGAGTTAGCAAATGTACCTCGCCGGATGACGAGGCATTTGGCTACCTTATAAGCGTCATAGTTACTGCAGCCAGCTGCTCCCCCTTCTTTGAATCTTTCCTCCCTTTAAATCGTACTGTGGTCAGTCCTGCAGAAGCGATATGCCACCACCTGTCCATGTTACCGTTGTCTGAGTTACCTCAACAACCATTTCCTCGAGTTTTCAAATAAATTTCGCCGAGTGACGAGGCATTTGGCTACCTTAAGAGAGTCATAGTTACTGTTGCCAGCTGCTCGACCTACTTTCTTTCTTTCCACTCTTTAATTATTACTGTGGTCAGTCCTGCAGGAGCAATAAGCCACTACATGTAAACCTTAACGTTGTCTGAGCTACCTTACCGAAGATATCCTCGAGTTTTCAAACAAAAATGTCACATGTTGACGAAACATTTAACTACCTTAAGAGAGTCATAGCACTCCTGCCTGCTGCTCCCACTTTTCTAAGCCCATTCTCTCTATCATTCTTGCTATGGCGTGTCCTACGGAACCGATGTGCCACTATATGTCCACGTTAACGTCGTCACTGTTATTCCCACTACGAGTCTCTCGAGTTAGCAAATGTACCTCGCCGGATGACGAGCCATTTGACTACCTTAAGAAAGTCATAGATACTGCAGCCAGCTGCTCCCCCGTCTTTGAATCTTTCCATTCTTTAATTCGTACTGTGGTGTCCTGCAGAAGCGATACGCCACCACCTATCCATGTTACCGTTGTCTGAGTTACTTCAACGACGATTTCCTCGAGTTTTCAAATAAATTTCGCCGAGTGACGAGGCATTTGGCTACCTTAAGAGAGTCATGGTTACTGCTGCCAGCTGCTCGACCTACTTTCTTTCTTTCCACTCTTTAATTATTACTGTGGTCAGTCCTGCAGGAGCAATATGCCACTACATGTAAACCTTAACGTTGTCTGAGCTACCTTAACGAAAATATCCTCGAGTTTTCAAAAAAAATTTTAAATGGTGACGAGGCATTTGGCTACCTTAAGGGAGTTATAGTACCCCTGCCTGCTGCTCCCACTTTTCTAAGCCCTTTCTCTCTATCATTCTTGCTATGGCTGTCCTACAGAACCGATTTGCCACTATATGTCCACGTCAACGTCGTCCCTGTTACTCCCACTACGAGTCTCTCGAGTTAGCAAATGTACCTCGCCGGATGACGAGGCATTTGGCTACCTTATAAGCGTCATAGTTACTGCAGCCAGCTGCTCCCCCTACTTTGAATCTTTCCTCCCTTTAAATCGTACTGTGGTCAGTCCTGCAGAAGCAATACGCCACCACCTGTCCATGTTACCGTTGTCTGAGTTACCTCAACAACGATTTCCTCGAGTTTTCAAATAAATTTCGCCGAGTGACGAGGCATTTGGCTACCTTAAGAGAGTCATGGTTACTGTTGCCAGCTGCTCGACCTACCTTCTTTCTTTCCACTCTTTAATTATTACTGTGGTCAGTCCTGCAGGAGCAATATGCCACTACATGTAAACCTTAACGTTGTCTGAGCTACCTTATCGTAGATATCCTCGAGTTTTGAACAAAAAATTTCACATGGTGACGATTCATTTGGCTACCTTAAGAGAGTCATAGTACTCCTGCCTGCTGCTCCCACTATTCTAAGCCCATTCTCTCTATCATTCTTGCTATGGCCTGTCCTACGGAACCGATGTGCCACAATATGTCCACGTTAACGTCGTCACTGTTACTCCCACTACGAGTCACTCGAGTTAGCAAATGTACCTCGCCGGATGACGAGGCATTTGGCTACCTTAAGAGAGTCACAGTTACTGCAGCCAGCTGCTCCCCCTTCTTTGAATCTTTCCTCTCTTTAATTCGTACCTTGGCGTCCTGCAGAAGCGATACGCCACCACCTGTCCATGTTACCGTTGTCTGAGTTACTTCAACGACGATTTCCCCGAGTTATCAAATAAATTTCGCCGAGTGACGAGGCATTTGGCTACATTAAGATAGTCATAGTTACTGCTGCCAGCTGCTCGACCAACTCTCTTTCTTTCCACTATTTAATTATTACTGTGGTCAGTCCTGCAGGAGCAATATGCCACTACATGTAAACCTTAACGTTGTCTGAGCTACCTTAACGAAAATATCCTCGAGTTTTCAAAAAAAATTTTAAATGGTGACGAGGCATTTGGCTACCTTAAGGGAGTTATAGTACCCCTGCCTGCTGCTCCCACTTTTCTAAGCCCTTTCTCTCTATCTTTCTTGCTATGGCTGTCCTACAGAACCGATGTGCCACTATATGTCCACGTCAACGTCGTCCCTGTTACTCCCACTACGAGTCTCTCGAGTTAGCAAATGTACCTCGCCGGATGACGAGGCATTTGGCTACCTTATAAGCGTCATAGTTACTGCAGCCAGCTGCTCCCCCTACTTTGAATCTTTCCTCCCTTTAAATCGTACTGTGGTCAGTCCTGCAGAAGCAATACGCCACCACCTGTCCATGTTACCGTTGTCTGAGTTACCTCAACAACGATTTCCTCGAGTTTTCAAATAAATTTCGCCGAGTGACGAGGCATTTGGCTACCTTAAGAGAGTCATAGTTACTGTTGCCAGCTGCTCGACCTACCTTCTTTCTTTCCACTCTTTAATTATTACTGTGGTCAGTCCTGCAGGAGCAATATGCCACTACATGTAAACCTTAACGTTGTCTGAGCTACCTTATCGAAGATATCCTCGAGTTTTGAACAAAAAATTTCACATGGTGACGATTCATTTGGCTACCTTAAGAGAGTCATAGTACTCCTGCCTGCTGCTCCCACTTTTCTAAGCCCATTCTCTCTATCATTCTTGCTATGGCCTGTCCTACGGAACCGATGTGCCACAATATGTCCACGTTAACGTCGTCACTGTTACTCCCACTACGAGTCTCTCGAGTTAGCAAATGTACCTCTCCGGATGACGAGGCATTTGGCTACCTTAAGAGAGTCACAGTTACTGCAGCCAGCTGCTCCCCCTTCTTTGAATCTTTCCTCTCTTTAATTCGTACCTTGGCGTCCTGCAGAAGCGATACGCCACCACCTATCCCTGTTACCGTTGTCTGAGTTACTTCAACGACGATTTCCTCGAGTTTTCAAATAAATTTCGCCGAGTGACGAGGCATTTGGCTACCTTAAGAGAGTCATGGTTACTGCTGCCAGCTGCTCGACCTACTTTCTTTCTTTCCTCTCTTTAATTATTACTGTGGTCAGTCCTGCAGGAGCAATATGCCACTACATGTAAACCTTAACGTTGTCTGAGCTACCTTAACGAAAATATCCTCGAGTTTTCAAACAAAAATGTCACATGTTGACGAAACATTTAACTACCTTAAGAGAGTCATAGTACTCCTGCCTGCTGCTCCCACTTTTCTAAGCCCATTCTCTCTATCATTCTTGCTATGGCGTGTCCTACGGAACCGATGTGCCACTATATGTCCACGTTAACGTCGTCACTGTTATTCCCACTACGAGTCTCTCGAGTTAGCAAATGTACCTCGCCGGATGACGAGCCATTTGACTACCTTAAGAAAGTCATAGTTACTGCAGCCAGCTGCTCCCCCGTCTTTGAATCTTTCCATTCTTTAATTCGTACTGTGGTGTCCTGCAGAAGCGATACGCCACCACCTATCCATGTTACCGTTGTCTGAGTTACTTCAACGACGATTTCCTCGAGTTTTCAAATAAATTTCGCCGAGTGACGAGGCATTTGGCTACCTTAAGAGAGTCATGGTTACTGCTGCCAGCTGCTCGACCTACTTTCTTTCTTTCCACTCTTTAATTATTACTGTGGTCAGTCCTGCAGGAGCAATATGCCACTACATGTAAACCTTAACGTTGTCTGAGCTACCTTAACGAAAATATCCTCGAGTTTTCAAAAAAAATTTTAAATGGTGACGAGGCATTTGGCTACCTTAAGGGAGTTATAGTACCCCTGCCTGCTGCTCCCACTTTTCTAAGCCCTTTCTCTCTATCATTCTTGCTATGGCTGTCCTACAGAACCGATTTGCCACTATATGTCCACGTCAACGTCGTCCCTGTTACTCCCACTACGAGTCTCTCGAGTTAGCAAATGTACCTCGCCGGATGACGAGGCATTTGGCTACCTTATAAGCGTCATAGTTACTGCAGCCAGCTGCTCCCCCTACTTTGAATCTTTCCTCCCTTTAAATCGTACTGTGGTCAGTCCTGCAGAAGCAATACGCCACCACCTGTCCATGTTACCGTTGTCTGAGTTACCTCAACAACGATTTCCTCGAGTTTTCAAATAAATTTCGCCGAGTGACGAGGCATTTGGCTACCTTAAGAGAGTCATGGTTACTGTTGCCAGCTGCTCGACCTACCTTCTTTCTTTCCACTCTTTAATTATTACTGTGGTCAGTCCTGCAGGAGCAATATGCCACTACATGTAAACCTTAACGTTGTCTGAGCTACCTTATCGTAGATATCCTCGAGTTTTGAACAAAAAATTTCACATGGTGACGATTCATTTGGCTACCTTAAGAGAGTCATAGTACTCCTGCCTGCTGCTCCCACTATTCTAAGCCCATTCTCTCTATCATTCTTGCTATGGCCTGTCCTACGGAACCGATGTGCCACAATATGTCCACGTTAACGTCGTCACTGTTACTCCCACTACGAGTCACTCGAGTTAGCAAATGTACCTCGCCGGATGACGAGGCATTTGGCTACCTTAAGAGAGTCACAGTTACTGCAGCCAGCTGCTCCCCCTTCTTTGAATCTTTCCTCTCTTTAATTCGTACCTTGGCGTCCTGCAGAAGCGATACGCCACCACCTGTCCATGTTACCGTTGTCTGAGTTACTTCAACGACGATTTCCCCGAGTTATCAAATAAATTTCGCCGAGTGACGAGGCATTTGGCTACATTAAGATAGTCATAGTTACTGCTGCCAGCTGCTCGACCAACTCTCTTTCTTTCCACTATTTAATTATTACTGTGGTCAGTCCTGCAGGAGCAATATGCCACTACATGTAAACCTTAACGTTGTCTGAGCTACCTTAACGAAAATATCCTCGAGTTTTCAAAAAAAATTTTAAATGGTGACGAGGCATTTGGCTACCTTAAGGGAGTTATAGTACTCCTGCCTGCTGCTCCCACTTTTCTAAGCCCTTTCTCTCTATCATTCTTGCTATGGCTGTCCTACAGAACCGATGTGCCACTATATGTCCACGTCAACGTCGTCCCTGTTACTCCCACTACGAGTCTCTCGAGTTAGCAAATGTACCTCGCCGGATGACGAGGCATTTGGCTACCTTATAAGCGTCATAGTTACTGCAGCCAGCTGCTCCCCCTACTTTGAATCTTTCCTCCCTTTAAATCGCACTGTGGTCAGTCCTGCAGAAGCAATACGCCACCACCTGTCCATGTTACCGTTGTCTGAGTTACCTCAACAACGATTTCCTCGAGTTTTCAAATAAATTTCGCCGAGTGACGAGGCATTTGGCTACCTTAAGAGAGTCATAGTTACTGTTGCCAGCTGCTCGACCTACCTTCTTTCTTTCCACTCTTTAATTATTACTGTGGTCAGTCCTGCAGGAGCAATATGCCACTACATGTAAACCTTAACGTTGTCTGAGCTACCTTATCGAAGATATCCTCGAGTTTTGAACAAAAAATTTCACATGGTGACGATTCATTTGGCTACTTTAAGAGAGTCATAGTACTCCTGCCTGCTGCTCCCACTTTTCTAAGCCCATTCTCTCTATCATTCTTGCTATGGCCTGTCCTACGGAACCGATGTGCCACAATATGTCCACGTTAACGTCGTCACTGTTACTCCCACTACGAGTCTCTCGAGTTAGCAAATGTACCTCGCCGGATGACGAGGCATTTGGCTACCTTAAGAGAGTCACAGTTACTGCAGCCAGCTGCTCCCCCTTCTTTGAATCTTTCCTCTCTTTAATTCGTACCTTGGCGTCCTGCAGAAGCGATACGCCACCACCTGTCCATGTTACCGTTGTCTGAGTTACTTCAACGACGATTTCCCCGAGTTTTCAAATAAATTTCGCCGAGTGACGAGGCATTTGGCTACCTTAAGAGAGTCATAGTACCCCTGCCTGCTGCTCCCACTTTTCTAAGCCCTTTCTCTCTATCATTCTTGCTATGGCTGTCCTACAGAACCGATGTGCCACAATATGTCCACGTCAGCGTCGTCTCTGTTACTCCCACTACGGGTCTCTAGAGTTAGCAAATGTACCTCGCCGGATGACGGGGCATTTGGCTACCTTAAGGGCGTCATAGTTACTGCAGCCAGCTGCTCCCCCTTCTTTGAATGTTTCCTGTCTTTAATGCGTACTGTGGGCAGTCCTGCAGAAGCGATATGCCACCACCTGTCCATGTTACCGTTGTCTGAGTAACCTCAACAACGATTTCCTCGAGTTTTCAAATAAATTTCGCCGAGTGACGAGGCATTTGGCTACCTTAAGAGAGTCATAGTTACTGTTGCCAGCTGCTCGACCTACCTTCTTTCTTTCCACTCTTTAATTATTACTGTGGTCAGTCCTGCAGGAGCAATATGCCACTACATGTAAACCTTAACGTTGTCTGAGCTACCTTATCGAAGATATCCTCGAGTTTTCAACAAAAATTTTACATGGTGACAATTCATTTGGCTACCTTAAGAGAGTCATAGTACTCCTGCCTGCTGCTCCCACTTTTCTAAGCCCATTCTCTCTATCATTCTTGCTATGGCCTGTCCTACGGAACCGATGAGCCACTATATGTCCACTTTAACGTCGTCACTGTTATTCCCACTACGAGTCTCTCGAGTTAGCAAATGTACCTCGCCGGATGACAAGCCATTTGACTACCTTAAGAGAGTCATAGTTACTGCAGCCAGCTGCTCCCCCGTCTTTGAATCTTTCCTCTCTTTAATTCGTACTGTGGTGTCCTGCAGAAGCGATACGCCACCACCTATCCATGTTACCGTTGTCTGAGTTACTTCAACGACGATTTCCTCGAGTTTTCAAATAAATTTCGCCGAGTGACGAGGCATTTGGCTACCTTAAGAGAGTCATAGTTACTGCTGCCAGCTGCTCGACCTACTTTCTTTCTTTCCACTCTTTAATTATTACTGTGGTCAGTCCTGCAGGAGCAATATGCCACTACATGTAAACCTTAACGTTGTCTGAGCTACCTTAACGAAAATATCCTCGAGTTTTCAAAAAAAATTTTTAATGTTGACGAGGCATTTGGCTACCTTAAGGGAGTTATAGTACCCCTGCCAGCTGGTCCCACTTTTCTAAGCCTTTTCTCTCTATCATTCTTGCTATGGCTGTCCTACAGAACCGATGTGCCACTATATGTCCACGTCAACGTCGTCTCTGTTACTCCCACTACGAGTCTCTAGAGTTAGCAAATGTACCTCGCCGGATGACGAGGTATTTGGCTGCCTTATAAGCGTCATAGTTACTGCAGCCAGCTGCTCCCCCTTCTTTGAATCTTTCCTCCCTTTAAATCGTACTGTGGTCAGTCCTGCAGAAGCGATACGCCACCATTTGTCCATGTTACCGTTGTCTGAGTTACCTCAACAACGATTTCCTCGAGTTTTCAAATAAATTTCGCCGAGTGACGAGGCATTTGGCTACTTTAAGAGAGTCATAGTTACTGTTGCCAGCTGCTCGACCTACCTACTTTCTTTCCACTCTTTAATTATTACTGTGGTCAGTCCTGCAGGAGCAATATGCCACTACATGTAAACCTTAACGTTGTCTGAGCTACCTTATCGAAGATATCCTCGAGTTTTCAACAAAAATTTTACATGGTGACAATTCATTTGGCTACCTTAAGAGAGTCATAGTACTCCTGCCTGCTGCTCTCACTTTTCTAAGCCCATTCTCTCTATCATTCTTGCTATGGCTTGTCCTACGGAACCGATGTGCCACTATATGTCCACGTTAACGTCGTCTCTGTTACTCCCACTACGAGTCTCTCGAGTTAGCAAATGTACCTCGCCGGATGACGGGGCATTTGGCTACCTTAAGGGCGTCATAGTTACTGCAGCCAGCTGCTCCCCCTTCTTTGAATGTTTCCTGTCTTTAATGCGTACTGTGGGCAGTCCTGCAGAAGCGATATGCCACCACCTGTCCATGTTACCGTTGTCTGAGTAACCTCAACAACGATTTCCTCGAGTTTTCAAATAAATTTCGCCGAGTGACGAGGCATTTGGCTACCTTAAGAGAGTCATAGTTACTGTTGCCAGCTGCTCGACCTACTTTCTTTCTTTCCACTCTTTAATTATTACTGTGGTCAGTCCTGCAGGAGCAATAAGCCACTACATGTAAACCTTAACGTTGTCTGAGCTACCTTACCGAAGATATCCTCGAGTTTTCAAAAAAAAATGTCACATGTTGACGAAACATTTAACTACCTTAAGAGAGTCATAGTACTCCTGCCTGCTGCTCCCACTTTTCTAAGCCCATTCTCTCTATCATTCTTGCTATGGCCTGTCCTACGGAACCGATGTGCCACAATATGTCCACGTTAACGTCGTCACTGTTACTCCCACTACGAGTCTCTCGAGTTAGCAAATGTACCTCGCCGGATGACGAGGCATTTGGCTACCTTAAGAGAGTCACAGTTACTGCAGCCAGCTGCTCCCCCTTCTTTGAATCTTTCCTCTCTTTAATTCGTACCTTGGCGTCCTGCAGAAGCGATACGCCACCACCTGTCCATGTTACCGTTGTCTGAGTTACTTCAACGACGATTTCCCCGAGTTTTCAAATAAATTTCGCCGAGTGACGAGGCATTTGGCTACCTTAAGAGAGTCATAGTACCCCTGCCTGCTGCTCCCACTTTTCTAAGCCCTTTCTCTCTATCATTCTTGCTATGGCTGTCCTACAGAACCGATGTGCCACAATATGTCCACGTCAACGTCGTCTCTGTTACTCCCACTACGAGTCTCTAGAGTTAGCAAATGTACCTCGCCGGATGACGGGGCATTTGGCTACCTTAAGGGCGTCATAGTTACTGCAGCCAGCTGCTCCCCCTTCTTTGAATGTTTCCTGTCTTTAATGCGTACTGTGGGCAGTCCTGCAGAAGCGATATGCCACCACCTGTCCATGTTACCGTTGTCTGAGTAACCTCAACAACGATTTCCTCGAGTTTTCAAATAAATTTCGCCGAGTGACGAGGCATTTGGCTACCTTAAGAGAGTCATAGTTACTGTTGCCAGCTGCTCGACCTACCTTCTTTCTTTCCACTCTTTAATTATTACTGTGGTCAGTCCTGCAGGAGCAATATGCCACTACATGTAAACCTTAACGTTGTCTGAGCTACCTTATCGAAGATATCCTCGAGTTTTCAACAAAAATTTTACATGGTGACAATTCATTTGGCTACCTTAAGAGAGTCATAGTACTCCTGCCTGCTGCTCCCACTTTTCTAAGCCCATTCTCTCTATCATTCTTGCTATGGCCTGTCCTACGGAACCGATGAGCCACTATATGTCCACGTTAACGTCGTCACTGTTATTCCCACTACGAGTCTCTCGAGTTAGCAAATGTACCTCGCCGGATGACAAGCCATTTGACTACCTTAAGAGAGTCATAGTTACTGCAGCCAGCTGCTCCCCCGTCTTTGAATCTTTCCTCTCTTTAATTCGTACTGTGGTGTCCTGCAGAAGCGATACGCCACCACCTATCCATGTTACCGTTGTCTGAGTTACTTCAACGACGATTTCCTCGAGTTTTCAAATAAATTTCGCCGAGTGACGAGGCATTTGGCTACCTTAAGAGAGTCATAGTTACTGCTGCCAGCTGCTCGACCTACTTTCTTTCTTTCCACTCTTTAATTATTACTGTGGTCAGTCCTGCAGGAGCAATATGCCACTACATGTAAACCTTAACGTTGTCTGAGCTACCTTAACGAAAATATCCTCGAGTTTTCAAAAAAAATTTTTAATGTGGCGAGGCATTTGGCTACCTTAAGGGAGTTATAGTACCCCTGCCAGCTGGTCCCACTTTTCTAAGCCTTTTCTCTCTATCATTCTTGCTATGGCTGTCCTACAGAACCGATGTGCCACTATATGTCCACGTCAACGTCGTCTCTGTTACTCCCACTACGAGTCTCTAGAGTTAGCAAATGTACCTCGCCGGATGACGAGGTATTTGGCTGCCTTATAAGCGTCATAGTTACTGCAGCCAGCTGCTCCCCCTTCTTTGAATCTTTCCTCCCATTAAATCGTACTGTGGTCAGTCCTGCAGAAGCGATACGCCACCACCTGTCCATGTTACCGTTGTCTGAGTTACCTCAACAACGATTTCCTCGAGTTTTCAAATAAATTTCGCCGAGTGACGAGGCATTTGGCTACCTTAAGAGAGTCATAGTTACTGTTGCCAGCTGCTCGACCTACCTACTTTCTTTCCACTCTTTAATTATTACTGTGGTCAGTCCTGCAGGAGCAATATGCCACTACATGTAAACCTTAACGTTGTCTGAGCTACCTTATCGAAGATATCCTCGAGTTTTCAACAAAAATTTTACATGGTGACAATTCATTTGGCTACCTTAAGAGAGTCATAGTACTCCTGCCTGCTGCTCCCACTTTTCTAAGCCCATTCTCTCTATCATTCTTGCTATGGCTTGTCCTACGGAACCGATGTGCCACTATATGTCCACGTTAACGTCGTCTCTGTTACTCCCACTACGAGTCTCTCGAGTTAGCAAATGTACCTCGCCGGATGACGGGGCATTTGGCTACCTTAAGGGCGTCATAGTTACTGCAGCCAGCTGCTCCCCCTTCTTTGAATGTTTCCTGTCTTTAATGCGTACTGTGGTGTCCTGCAGAAGCGATACGCCACCACCTGTCCATGTTACCGTTGTCTGAGTTACCTCAACAACGATTTCCTCGAGTTTTCAAATAAATTTCGCCGAGTGACGAGGCATTTGGCTACCTTAAGAGAGTCATAGTTACTGTTGCCAGCTGCTCGACCTACTTTCTTTCTTTCCACTCTTTAATTATTACTGTGGTCAGTCCTGCAGGAGCAATAAGCCACTACATGTAAACCTTAACGTTGTCTGAGCTACCTTACCGAAGATATCCTCGAGTTTTCAAAAAAAAATGTCACATGTTGACGAAACATTTAACTACCTTAAGAGAGTCATAGTACTCCTGCCTGCTGCTCCCACTTTTCTAAGCCCATTCTCTCTATCATTCTTGCTATGGCCTGTCCTACGGAACCGATGTGCCACTATATGTCCACGTTAACGTCGTCACTGTTATTCCCACTACGAGTCTCTCGAGTTAGCAAATGTACCTCGCCGGATGACGAGCCATTTGACTACCTTAAGAGAGTCATAGTTACTGCAGCCAGCTGCTCCCCCGTCTTTGAATCTTTCCTCTCTTTAATTCGTACTGTGGTGTCCTGCAGAAGCGATACGCCACCACCTATCCATGTTACCGTTGTCTGAGTTACTTCAACGACGATTTCCTCGAGTTTTCAAATAAATTTCGCCGAGTGACGAGGCATTTGGCTACCTTAAGAGAGTCGTAGTTACTGCTGCCAGCTGCTCGACCTACTTTCTTTCTTTCCACTCTTTAATTATTACTGTGGTCAGTCCTGCAGGAGCAATATGCCACTACATGTAAACCTTAACGTTGTCTGAGCTACCTTAACGAAAATATCCTCGAGTTTTCAAAAAAAATTTTAAATGGTGACGAGGCACTTGGCTACCTTAAGGGAGTTATAGTACCCCTGCCTGCTGCTCCCACTTTTCTAAGCCCTTTCTCTCTATCATTCTTGCTATGGCTGTCCTACAGAACCGATGTGCCACTATATGTCCACGTCAACGTCGTCTCTGTTACTCCCACCACGAGTCTCTAGAGTTAGCAAATGTACCTCGCCGGATGACGAGGTATTTGGCTGCCTTATAAGCGTCATAGTTACTGCAGCCAGCTGCTCCCCCTTCTTTGAATCTTTCCTCCCTTTAAATCGTACTGGGGTCGGTCCTGCAGAAGCGATACGCCACCACCTGTCCATGTTACCGTTGTCTGAGTTACTTCAACGACGATTTCCTCGAGTTTTCAAATAAATTTCGCCGAGTGACGAGGCATTTGGCTACCTTAAGAGAGTCATAGTTACTGTTGCCAGCTGCTCGACCTACCTTCTTTCTTTCCACTCTTTAATTATTACTGTGGTCAGTCCTGCAGGAGCAATATGCCACTACATGTATACCTCAACGTTGTCTCAGCTACCTTATCGAAGAAATTCTCGAGTTTTCAAAAAAAATTTCACATGGTGACGGGGCATTTGGCTACCTTAAGAGAGTCATAGTGCCCCTGCCTGCTGCTCCCACTTTTCTAAGCCCTTTCTCTCTATCATTCTTGCTATGGCTGTCCTACAGAACCGATGTGCCACTATATGTCTACGTCAACGTCGTCTCTGTTACTCCCACTACGAGTCTCTCGAGTTAGCAAATGTACCTCGCCGGATGACGAGGCATTTGGCTACCTTATAAGCGTCATAGTTACTGCAGCCAGCTGCTCCCCCTTCTTTGAATCTTTCCTCCCTTTAAATCGTACTGTGGTCAGTCCTGCAGAAGCGATACGCCACCACCTGTCCATGTTACCGTTGTCTGAGTTACCTCAACAACGATTTCCTCGAGTTTTCAAATAAATTTCGCCGAGTGACGAGGCATTTGGCTACCTTAAGAGAGTCATAGTTACTGTTGCCAGCTGCTCGACCTACCTTCTTTCTTTCCACTCTTTAATTATTACTGTGGTCAGTCCTGCAGGAGCAATATGCCACTACATGTAAACCTTAACGTTGTCTGAGCTACCTTATCGAAGATATCCTCGAGTTTTCAACAAAAATTTTACATGGTGACAATTCATTTGGCTACCTTAAGAGAGTCATAGTACTCCTGCCTGCTGCTCCCACTTTTCTAAGCCCATTCTCTCTATCGTTCTTGCTATGGCCTGTCCTACGGAACCGATGTGCCACTATATGTCCACGTTAACGTCGTCTCTGATACTCCCACTACGAGTCTCTCGAGTTAGCAAATGTACCTCGCCGGATGACGGGGCATTTGGCTACCTTAAGAGCGTCATAGTTACTGCAGCCAGCTGCTCCCCCTTCTTTGAATGTTTCCTGTCTTTAATGCGTACTGTGGGCAGTCCTGCAGAAGCGATATGCCACCACCTGTCCATGTTACCGTTGTCTGAGTAACCTCAACAACGATTTCCTCGAGTTTTCAAATAAATTTCGCCGAGTGACGAGGCATTTGGCTACCTTAAGAGAGTCATAGTTACTGTTGCCAGCTGCTCGACCTACCTTCTTTCTTTCCACTCTTTAATTATTACTGTGGTCAGTCCTGCAGGAGCAATATGCCACTACATGTATACCTTAACGTTGTCTCTGCTACCTTATCGAAGAAATTCTCGAGTTTTCAAAAAAATTTTCACATGGTGACGGGGCATTTGGCTACCTTAAGAGAGTCATAGTACCCCTGCCTGCTGCTCCCACTTTTCTAAGCCCTTTCTCTCTATCATTCTTGCTATGGCTGTCCTACAGGACCGATGTGCCACTATATGTCCACGTCAACGTCGTCTCTGTTACTCCCACTACGAGTCTCTCGAGTTAGCAAATGTACCTCGCCGGATGACGAGGCATTTGGCTACCTTATAAGCGTCATAGTTACTGCAGCCAGCTGCTCCCCCTTCTTTGAATCTTTCCTCCCTTTAAATCGTACTGGGGGGTCAGTATTGCAGAAGCGATACGCCACCACCTGTCCATGTTACCGTTGTCTGAGTTACTTCAACGACGATTTCCTCGAGTTTTCAAATAAATTTCGCCGAGTGACGAGGCATTTGGCTACCTTAAGAGAGTCATAGTTACTGTTGCCAGCTGCTCGACCTACTTTCTTTCTTTCCACTCTTTAATTATTACTGTGGTCAGTCCTGCAGGAGCAATATGCCACTACATGTAAACCTTAACGTTGTCTGAGCTACCTTAACGAAAATATCCTCGAGTTTTCAAAAAAAATTTTAAATGGTGACGAGGCATTTGGCTACCTTAAGGGAGTTATAGTACCCCTGCCTGCTGCTCCCACTTTTCTAAGCCCTTTCTCTCTATCATTCTTGCTATGGCTGTCCTACAGAACCGATGTGCCACTATATGTCCACGTCAACGTCGTCTCAGTTACTCCCACTACGAGTCTCTAGAGTTAGCAAATGTACCTCGCCGGATGACGAGGTATTTGGCTGCCTTATAAGCGTCATAGTTACTGCAGCCAGCTGCTCCCCCTTCTTTGAATCTTTCCTCCCTTTAAATCGTACTGTGGTCAGTCCTGCAGAAGCGATACGCCACCACCTGTCCATGTTACCGTTGTCTGAGTTACCTCAACAACGATTTCCTCGAGTTTTCAAATAAATTTCGCCGAGTGACGAGGCATTTGGCTACCTTAAGAGAGTCATAGTTACTGTTGCCAGCTGCTCGACCTACCTTCTTTCTTTCCACTCTTTAATTATTACTGTGGTCAGTCCTGTAGGAGCAATATGCCACTACATGTAAACCTTAACGTTGTCTGAGCTACCTTATCGAAGATATCCTCGAGTTTTGAACAAAAAATTTCACATGGTGACGATTCATTTGGCTACCTTAAGAGAGTCATAGTACTCCTGCCTGCTGCTCCCACTTTTCTAAGCCCATTCTCTCTATCATTCTTGCTATGGCCTGTCCTACGGAACCGATGTGCCACAATATGTCCACGTTAACGTCGTCACTGTTACTGCCACTACGAGTCTCTCGAGTTAGCAAATGTACCTCGCCGGATGACGAGGCATTTGGCTACCTTAAGAGAGTCACAGTTACTGCAGCCAGCTGCTCCCCCTTCTTTGAATCTTTCCTCTCTTTAATTCGTACCTTGGCGTCCTGCAGAAGCGATACGCCACCACCTGTCCATGTTACCGTTGTCTGAGTTACTTCAACGACGATTTCCCCGAGTTTTCAAATAAATTTCGCCGAGTGACGAGGCATTTGGCTACCTTAAGAGAGTCATAGTTACTGCTGCCAGCTGCTCGACCTACTCTCTTTCTTTCCACTCTTTAATTATTACTGTGGTCAGTCCTGCAGGAGCAATAAGCCACTACATGTAAACCTTAACGTTGTCTGAGCTACCTTACCGAAGATATCCTCGAGTTTTCAAAAAAAAAATGTCACATGTTGACGAAACATTTAACTACCTTAAGAGAGTCATAGTACTCCTGCCTGCTGCTCCCACTTTTCTAAGCCCTTTCTCTCTATCATTCTTGCTATGGCTTTCCTACAGAACCGATGTGCCACTATATGTCCACGTCAACGTCGTCTCTGTTACTCCCACTACGAGTCTCTAGAGTTAGCAAATGTACCTCGCCGGATGACGAGGCATTTGGCTACCTTAAGAGAGTCACAGTTACTGCAGCCAGCTGCTCCCCCTTCTTTGAATCTTTCCTCTCTTTAATTCGTACCTTGGCGTCCTGCAGAAGCGATACGCCACCACCTGTCCATGTTACCGTTGTCTGAGTTACTTCAACGACGATTTCCCCGAGTTTTCAAATAAATTTCGCCGAGTGACGAGGCATTTGGCTACCTTAAGAGAGTCATAGTACCCCTGCCTGCTGCTCCCACTTTTCTAAGCCCTTTCTCTCTATCATTCTTGCTATGGCTGTCCTACAGAACCGATGTGCCACAATATGTCCACGTCAACGTCGTCTCTGTTACTCCCACTACGAGTCTCTAGAGTTAGCAAATGTACCTCGCCGGATGACGGGGCATTTGGCTACCTTAAGGGCGTCATAGTTACTGCAGCCAGCTGCTCCCCCTTCTTTGAATGTTTCCTGTCTTTAATGCGTACTGTGGGCAGTCCTGCAGAAGCGATATGCCACCACCTGTCCATGTTACCGTTGTCTGAGTAACCTCAACAACGATTTCCTCGAGTTTTCAAATAAATTTCGCCGAGTGACGAGGCATTTGGCTACCTTAAGAGAGTCATAGTTACTGTTGCCAGCTGCTCGACCTACCTTCTTTCTTTCCACTCTTTAATTATTACTGTGGTCAGTCCTGCAGGAGCAATATGCCACTACATGTAAACCTTAACGTTGTCTGAGCTACCTTATCGAAGATATCCTCGAGTTTTCAACAAAAATTTTACATGGTGACAATTCATTTGGCTACCTTAAGAGAGTCATAGTACTCCTGCCTGCTGCTCCCACTTTTCTAAGCCCATTCTCTCTATCATTCTTGCTATGGCCTGTCCTACGGAACCGATGTGCCACTATATGTCCACGTTAACGTCGTCACTGTTATTCCCACTACGAGTCTCTCGAGTTAGCAAATGTACCTCGCCGGATGACGAGCCATTTGACTACCTTAAGAGAGTCATAGTTACTGCAGCCAGCTGCTCCCCCGTCTTTGAATCTTTCCTCTCTTTAATTCGTACTGTGGTGTCCTGCAGAAGCGATACGCCACCACCTATCCATGTTACCGTTGTCTGAGTTACTTCAACGACGATTTCCTCGAGTTTTCAAATAAATTTCGCCGAGTGACGAGGCATTTGGCTACCTTAAGAGAGTCATAGTTACTGCTGCCAGCTGCTCGACCTACTTTCTTTCTTTCCACTCTTTAATTATTACTGTGGTCAGTCCTGCAGGAGCAATATGCCACTACATGTAAACCTTAACGTTGTCTGAGCTACCTTAACGAAAATATCCTCGAGTTTTCAAAAAAAAATTTTAATGGTGACGAGGCATTTGGCTACCTTAAGGGAGTTATAGTACCCCTGCCTGCTGGTCCCACTTTTCTAAGCCTTTTCTCTCTATCATTCTTGCTATGGCTGTCCTACAGAACCGATGTGCCACTATATGTCCACGTCAACGTCGTCTCTGTTACTCCCACTACGAGTCTCTAGAGTTAGCAAATGTACCTCGCCGGATGACGAGGTATTTGGCTGCCTTATAAGCGTCATAGTTACTGCAGCCAGCTGCTCCCCCTTCTTTGAATCTTTCCTCCCTTTAAATCGTACTGTGGTCAGTCCTGCAGAAGCGATACGCCACCACCTGTCCATGTTACCGTTGTCTGAGTTACCTCAACAACGATTTCCTCGAGTTTTCAAATAAATTTCGCCGAGTGACGAGGCATTTGGCTACCTTAAGAGAGTCATAGTTACTGTTGCCAGCTGCTCGACCTACCTACTTTCTTTCCACTCTTTAATTATTACTGTGGTCAGTCCTGCAGGAGCAATATGCCACTACATGTAAACCTTAACGTTGTCTGAGCTACCTTATCGAAGATATCCTCGAGTTTTCAACAAAAATTTTACATGGTGACAATTCATTTGGCTACCTTAAGAGAGTCATAGTACTCCTGCCTGCTGCTCCCACTTTTCTAAGCCCATTCTCTCTATCATTCTTGCTATGGCTTGTCCTACGGAACCGATGTGCCACTATATGTCCACGTTAACGTCGTCTCTGTTACTCCCACTACGAGTCTCTCGAGTTAGCAAATGTACCTCGCCGGATGACGGGGCATTTGGCTACCTTAAGGGCGTCATAGTTACTGCAGCCAGCTGCTCCCCCTTCTTTGAATGTTTCCTGTCTTTAATGCGTACTGTGGGCAGTCCTGCAGAAGCGATATGCCACCACCTGTCCATGTTACCGTTGTCTGAGTAACCTCAACAACGATTTCCTCGAGTTTTCAAATAAATTTCGCCGAGTGACGAGGCATTTGGCTACCTTAAGAGAGTCATAGTTACTGTTGCCAGCTGCTCGACCTACTTTCTTTCTTTCCACTCTTTAATTATTACTGTGGTCAGTCCTGCAGGAGCAATAAGCCACTACATGTAAACCTTAACGTTGTCTGAGCTACCTTACCGAAGATATCCTCGAGTTTTCAAAAAAAAATGTCACATGTTGACGAAACATTTAACTACCTTAAGAGAGTCATAGTACTCCTGCCTGCTGCTCCCACTTTTCTAAGCCCATTCTCTCTATCATTCTTGCTATGGCCTGTCCTACGGAACCGATGTGCCACTATATGTCCACGTTAACGTCGTCACTGTTATTCCCACTACGAGTCTCTCGAGTTAGCAAATGTACCTCGCCGGATGACGAGCCATTTGACTACCTTAAGAGAGTCATAGTTACTGCAGCCAGCTGCTCCCCCGTCTTTGAATCTTTCCTCTCTTTAATTCGTACTGTGGTGTCCTGCAGAAGCGATACGCCACCACCTATCCATGTTACCGTTGTCTGAGTTACTTCAACGACGATTTCCTCGAGTTTTCAAATAAATTTCGCCGAGTGACGAGGCATTTGGCTACCTTAAGAGAGTCGTAGTTACTGCTGCCAGCTGCTCGACCTACTTTCTTTCTTTCCACTCTTTAATTATTACTGTGGTCAGTCCTGCAGGAGCAATATGCCACTACATGTAAACCTTAACGTTGTCTGAGCTACCTTAACGAAAATATCCTCGAGTTTTCAAAAAAAATTTTAAATGGTGACGAGGCATTTGGCTACCTTAAGGGAGTTATAGTACCCCTGCCTGCTGCTCCCACTTTTCTAAGCCCTTTCTCTCTATCATTCTTGCTATGGCTGTCCTACAGAACCGATGTGCCACTATATGTCCACGTCAACGTCGTCTCTGTTACTCCCACCACGAGTCTCTAGAGTTAGCAAATGTACCTCGCCGGATGACGAGGTATTTGGCTGCCTTATAAGCGTCATAGTTACTGCAGCCAGCTGCTCCCCCTTCTTTGAATCTTTCCTCCCTTTAAATCGTACTGGGGGGGGGGTGTGTGTGTGTGTGTGTGTGTGTGTGTGTGTGTGTGTGTGTGTGTGTGTGTGTGTGTGTGTGTGTGTGTGTGTGTGTGTGTGTGTCAGTCCTGCAGAAGCGATACGCCACCACCTGTCCATGTTACCCTTGTCTGAGTTACTTCAACGACGATTTCCTGGAGTTTTCAAATAAATTTCGCCGAGTGACGAGGCATTTGGCTACCTTAAGAGAGTCATAGTTACTGTTGCCAGCTGCTCGACCTACCTTCTTTCTTTCCACTCTTTAATTATTACTGTGGTCAGTCCTGCAGGAGCAATATGCCACTACATGTATACCTTAACGTTGTCTCAGCTACCTTATCGAAGAAATTCTCGAGTTTTCAAAAAAAATTTCACATGGTGACGGGGCATTTGGCTACCTTAAGAGAGTCATAGTGCCCCTGCCTGCTGCTCCCACTTTTCTAAGCCCTTTCTCTCTATCATTCTTGCTATGGCTGTCCTACAGAACCGATGTGCCACTATATGTCCACGTCAACGTCGTCTCTGTTACTCCCACTACGAGTCTCTCGAGTTAGCAAATGTACCTCGCCGGATGACGAGGCATTTGGCTACCTTATAAGCGTCATAGTTACTGCAGCCAGCTGCTCCCCCTTCTTTGAATCTTTCCTCCCTTTAAATCGTACTGTGGTCAGTCCTGCAGAAGCGATACGCCACCACCTGTCCATGTTACCGTTGTCTGAGTTACCTCAACAACGATTTCCTCGAGTTTTCAAATAAATTTCGCCGAGTGACGAGGCATTTGGCTACCTTAAGAGAGTCATAGTCACTGTTGCCAGCTGCTCGACCTACCTTCTTTCTTTCCACTCTTTAATTATTACTGTGGTCAGTCCTGCAGGAGCAATATGCCACTACATGTAAACCTTAACGTTGTCTGAGCTACCTTATCGAAGATATCCTCGAGTTTTCAACAAAAATTTTACATGGTGACAATTCATTTGGCTACCTTAAGAGAGTCATAGTACTCCTGCCTGCTGCTCCCACTTTTCTAAGCCCATTCTCTCTATCATTCTTGCTATGGCCTGTCCTACGGAACCGATGTGCCACTATATGTTCACGTTAACGTCGTCTCTGTTACTCCCACTACGAGTCTCTCGCGTTAGCAAATGTACCTCGCCGGATGACGGGGCATTTGGCTACCTTAAGAGCGTCATAGTTACTGCAGCCAGCTGCTCCCCCTTCTTTGAATGTTTCCTGTCTTTAATGCGTACTGTGGGCAGTCCTGCAGAAGCGATATGCCACCACCTGTCCATGTTACCGTTGTCTGAGTAACCTCAACAACGATTTCCTCGAGTTTTCAAATAAATTTCGCCGAGTGACGAGGCATTTGGCTACCTTAAGAGAGTCATAGTTACTGTTGCCAGCTGCTCGACCTACCTTCTTTCTTTCCACTCTTTAATTATTACTGTGGTCAGTCCTGCAGGAGCAATATGCCTCTACATGTATACCTTAACGTTGTCTCAGCTACCTTACCGAAGAAATTCTCGAGTTTTCAAAAAAAATTTCACATGGTGACGGGGCATTTGGCTACCTTAAGAGAGTCATAGTACCCCTGCCTGCTGCTCCCACTTTTCTAAGCCCTTTCTCTCTATCATTCTTGCTATGGCTGTCCTACAGGACCGATGTGCCACTATATGTCCACGTCAACGTCGTCTCTGTTACTCCCACTACGAGTCTCTCGAGTTAGCAAATGTACCTCGCCGGATGACGAGCCATTTGACTACCTTAAGAGAGTCATAGTTACTGCAGCCAGCTGCTCCCCCGTCTTTGAATCTTTCCTCTCTTTACTTCGTACTGTGGTGTCCTGCAGAAGCGATACGCCACCACCTATCCATGTTACCGTTGTCTGAGTTACTTCAACGACGATTTCCTCGAGTTTTCAAATAAATTTCGCCGAGTGACGAGGCATTTGGCTACCTTAAGAGAGTCGAAGTTACTGCTGCCAGCTGCTCGACCTACTTTCTTTCTTTCCACTCTTTAATTATTACTGTGGTCAGTCCTGCAGGAGCAATATGCCACTACATGTAAACCTTAACGTTGTCTGAGCTACCTTAACGAAAATATCCTCGAGTTTTCAAAAAAAATTTTAAATGGTGACGAGGCATTTGGCTACCTTAAGGGAGTTATAGTACCCCTGCCTGCTGCTCCCACTTTTCTAAGCCCTTTCTCTCTATCATTCTTGCTATGGCTGTCCTACAGAACCGATGTGCCACTATATGTCCACGTCAACGTCGTCTCTGTTACTCCCACTACGAGTCTCTAGAGTTAGCAAATGTACCTCGCCGGATGACGAGGTATTTGGCTGCCTTATAAGCGTCATAGTTACTGCAGCCAGCTGCTCCCCCTTCTTTGAATCTTTCCTCCCTTTAAATCGTACTGTGGTCAGTCCTGCAGAAGCGATACGCCACCACCTGTCCATGTTACCGTTGTCTGAGTTACCTCAACAACGATTTCCTCGAGTTTTCAAATAAATTTCGCCGAGTGACGAGGCATTTGGCTACCTTAAGAGAGTCATAGTTACTGTTGCCAGCTGCTCGACCTACCTTCTTTCTTTCCACTCTTTAATTATTACTGTGGTCAGTCCTGCAGGAGCAATATGCCACTACATGTAAACCTTAACGTTGTCTGAGCTACCTTATCGAAGATATCCTCGAGTTTTCAACAAAAATTTTACATGGTGACAATTCATTTGGCTACCTTAAGAGAGTCATAGTACTCCTGCCTGCTGCTCCCACTTTTCTAAGCCCATTCTCTCTATCATTCTTGCTATGGCCTGTCCTACGGAACCGATGTGCCACTATATGTCCACGTTAACGTCGTCTCTGTTACTCCCACTACGAGTCTCTCGAGTTAGCAAATGTACCTCGCCGGATGACGGGGCATTTGGCTACCTTAAGAGCGTCATAGTTACTGCAGCCAGCTGCTCCCCCTTCTTTGAATGTTTCCTGTCTTTAATGCGTACTGTGGGCAGTCCTGCAGAAGCGATATGCCACCACCTGTCCATGTTAGCGTTGTCTGAGTAACCTCAACAACGATTTCCTCGAGTTTTCAAATAAATTTCGCCGAGTGACGAGGCATTTGGCTACCTTAAGAGAGTCATAGTTACTGTTGCCAGCTGCTCGACCTACCTTCTTTCTTTCCACTCTTTAATTATTACTGTGGTCAGTCCTGCAGGAGCAATATGCCACTACATGTATACCTTAACGTTGTCTCAGCTACCTTATCGAAGAAATTCTCGAGTTTTCAAAAAAAATTTCACATGGTGACGGGGCATTTGGCTACCTTAAGAGAGTCATAGTACCCCTGCCTGCTGCTCCCACTTTTCTAAGCCCTTTCTCTCTATCATTCTTGCTATGGCTGTCCTACAGGACCGATGTGCCACTATATGTCCACGTCAACGTCGTCTCTGTTACTCCCACTACGAGTCTCTCGAGTTAGCAAATGTACCTCGCCGGATGACGAGGCATTTGGCTACCTTATAAGCGTCATAGTTACTGCAGCCAGCTGCTCCCCCTTCTTTGAATCTTTCCTCCCTTTAAATCGTACTGTGGTCAGTCCTGCAGAAGCGATACGCCACCACCTGTCCATGTTACCGTTGTCTGAGTTACCTCAACAACGATTTCCTCGAGTTTTCAAATAAATTTCGCCGAGTGACGAGGCATTTGGCTACCTTAAGAGAGTCATAGTTACTGTTGCCAGCTGCTCGACCTACCTTCTTTCTTTCCACTCTTTAATTATTACTGTGGTCAGTCCTGCAGGAGCAATATGCCACTACATGTAAACCTTAACGTTGTCTGAGCTACCTTATCGAAGATATCCTCGAGTTTTCAACAAAAATTTTACATGGTGACAATTCATTTGGCTACCTTAAGAGAGTCATAGTACTCCTGCCTGCTGCTCCCACTTTTCTAAGCCCATTCTCTCTATCATTCTTGCTATGGCCTGTCCTACGGAACCGATGTGCCACTATATATCCACGTTAACGTCGTCTCTGTTACTCCCACTACGAGTCTCTCGAGTTAGCAAATGTACCTCGCCGGATGACGGGGCATTTGGCTACCTTAAGAGCGTCATAGTTACTGCAGCCAGCTGCTCCCCCTTCTTTGAATGTTTCCTGTCTTTAATGCGTACTGTGGGCAGTCCTGCAGAAGCGATATGCCACCACCTGTCCATGTTACCGTTGTCTGAGTAACCTCAACAACGATTTCCTCGAGTTTTCAAATAAATTTCGCCGAGTGACGAGGCATTTGGCTACCTTAAGAGAGTCATAGTTACTGTTGCCAGCTGCTCGACCTACCTTCTTTCTTTCCACTCTTTAATTATTACTGTGGTCAGTCCTGCAGGAGCAATATGCCACTACATGTATACCTTAACGTTGTCTC